>NW_017215701.1:0-13713 GCF_001704415.2 Capra hircus
TAATCAACCCTAAATTCTGGCACTTCAAAAGGGTCCTTCACACCCTTGCTGCAACTCAAGAATTTCCCCGACTTACCCGTCTCCTCTCGAGAGGAAGCACGAGAGTCCCGCCCACTTCCAGAGGAGCCCCGTTTCCACCTCCTAGCTCGAGAGGAGAGATCCTTTCCCTGCGTGGTCGGGAACAGAATTCGCGTGTTCCCGTCGCATCTCAAGAGGCGTCGCTCTCTCCACAGGAAAGGCGAGAGGAACTCCAGGGTCGTACCACCATTCCCAGAGTCACCCAGATGTCTCCGTCCATTCCAGGGAAACCTGTTTTCCCTGCACTGCCTCGACTTTCAAGCCGCGGATCGACTCACACCACGGTGGCACGTGGGACAGCCCTGTGGGAAAGCCTCTGGAAAGCCTCCTGGGAAAGACGGAATGGAAAGCCACAGATCCCTTGATCCATGGGAAGGGAAGCGCGACACTGCTGCTACAGCTCGGGAGGAAAGCGCACGTGCATGCCCCACTAGAGACGAGGACTGACTCCGCTGGGGAGACTCCAGAAGTACCCCAAGTTCCATGTCAGCACTGGAGAGTAATCCTCAGGCTCCGGGACCGACTCCACACGAAGTCTTAGGCCCCGGCATCAACGGGAGAGGAATACCGAGAGGCCCCGAGCAACTCGCATGGGGACTGTCCTTTCCTGAGGCCAGCAGAGCGGGTCTCTGAGGTCCCAGTCGGAAGTCGAGAGCACCTGCCGCAACCCAAGAAAATCCAGAGGTTCTCCCCTCCAGGCGAGATGAGGCCCATTTCCGCTGAGGCGTCTTGAGGCCAATCACATCTAACCTATGGAACTTACAAAGGGTTCTTCACACCCTTGCTGCAACTCAAGAAGTTCCCCGACATACCCGTCTCCACTCGGGAGGAATCACGAGAGTCCCGCCCACATCCAGAGGAGCCCCATTTCCGCCTCCTAGCTTGAGAGGAGGGATCCTTTCCCGGCGTGTTGGGGAAAGAATTCCCCGCGTTCCCGTCGCATCTCAAGTGGAGGCGCTGTCCACAGGAAAGTCGAGAGGAACTACAGGGTCGTGCCACCATTCCCAGAGTCCCCCAGATGTCTCAGTCCCATTTCCAGGGAAACCTGATTTTCCCTGCACTGCTCAACTTTCAAGTCGAGGATCGACTCACACCACGGTGGCACGTGGGACAGCCCTGTGGGAAAGCCTCGTGGGAAAGCCTCATGGGAAAGCCTCGAGGGAAAGCCACAAAATCCCTTGATGCACGCGAAGGGAAGCGTGACACTGCTGCTACATCTCGGGAGGAAAGCGCACGTGCATGCCCCCACTCGAGACGAGGACTGCCTCCCCTGGGTAGACTCCAGAAGTACCCCCAAGATCCATGTCAACACTGGACAGGAATCCTCAGGTTTCCGGCACCGATTCCACACAAGGTCTTAGGCCCCCAGCATCGACGGGAGAGCAATCCCGAGAGGCCCTCGTGCAACTCGCATGTGGACTGGCGTTTCCTGAGGCCACCATAGCGGATCCCTGAGGTCCCCGTCGTTAGTCGAGAGCACCTGCCGCAACTCGAGAAAATCCAGGAGGTTCTCCCCTCCAGGCGAGATGAGGCCCATTTCCGCTGAGGCGTCTAGAGGCTAATCACATCTAACATCTGGAACTTCCAAAGGGTACTTCACACCCTTGCTGCAACTCAAGAAGTTCCCCGACATACCCGTCTCCACTCGAGAGGAAGCACGAGAGACCCGCCAACATCCAGAGGAGCCCCTTTTCCGCCTCCTAGCTCGAGAGGAGGGATCCTTTCCCTGCGTGGTCGGGAAAGAATTCCCGGCGTTCCCTTCGCATCTCAAGAGGAGGCGATCTCCACAGGAAAGGCGAGAGGAACTCCAGGGTCGTGCCACATTCCCAGAGTCCCCCAGATGTCTCAGTCCATTCCAGGGAAACCTGTTTTCTCTGCACTGCCTCGACTTTCAAGCCGAGGATCGACTCACACCCCGGTGGCACGTGGGACAGCCCTGTGGGAAAGCCTCGTGGGAATGCCTCAGATCCCTTGATATACGCGAAGGGAAGCGTGAGACTGCTGCTACAGCTCGGGAGGAAAGCGCACGTGCATGCCCCCACTCGGAGACGAGGAATGACTCCCCTGGGGAGACTCCAGAAGTACCCCAAGATCCATGTCAGCACTGGAGAGGAATCCTCAGGTTCCGGCACCGACTCCACACAAGATCTTAGGCCCCGGCATCGAGGGGAGAGGAATCCGAGAGTCCCCCGAGCAACTCGCATGGGGACTGGCCTTTCCTGAGGCCACCAGAGCGGGTCCCTGAGGTCCCCGTTGTAAGTCGAGAGCACCTGCCGCAACTCGAGAAAATCCAGGAGGTTCTCCCCTCCAGGCGAGATGAGGCCCATTTCCGCTGAGGCGTCTCGATTCTAATCATACCTAACCTCTGGAACTTCCAAAGGGTCCTTCACACCCTTGCTGCAACTCAAGAAGTTCCCCGACATACCCGTCTCCACTCGAGAGGAAGCACGAGAGTCCCGCCCACATCCAGAGTAGCCCCGTTTCCGCCTCCTAGCTCGAGAGGAGGGATCCTTTCCCTGCGTGGTCGGGAAAGAATTCCCGGCGTTCCCCAGCGCATCTCAAGAGGAGGCGCTCTCCACAGGAAAGGCAAGAGGAACTCGAGGGTCGTGCCACCATTCCCAGAGTCCGCCAGAAAAATTCCTTGTCGGGAATTTTATTGGCCTTCCTTGTAAACCTAGCTATTCAGCCTTTTTCCTCCAGTTAATCTT
Source organism: Capra hircus (assembly GCF_001704415.2). Classification (NCBI taxonomy): domain Eukaryota; kingdom Metazoa; phylum Chordata; class Mammalia; order Artiodactyla; family Bovidae; genus Capra; species Capra hircus. The sequence goes on from NW_017215701.1 coordinate 2,787, forward strand.
CTTACTACCCTATAATTTCTTAATCTCATCTTACATTAATAAATACACAAGACTTTCCACGTCAACGCCGTCCATCCATCGAATTCCCTGGATCCAGCGGGGCTGGACCCCTGGCACACTGAGATATCTGGGGGACTCTTGGAATGATGGCACGACACTGGAGTTTTCTCTCGCCTTTCCTGTGGAGAGCGCCTCCTCATGAGATGCGACCGGGAACACCGGGAATTCTTTCCGGAACATACAGGGAAAGGATACCTGACCACGAGGTACGAGGCGGAAACGGAGCTCCTCTGGATGTGGGCGGGACTCTCGTGCTTCCTCTCGAGTGGAGTCAGGTATGTTGGGGAACTTCTAGAGTTGTAGCAAGGGTGTGAAAGACCCTTTGGAAGTTCCAGGGGTTAGGTGTGATTAGCCTCGAGACGCCTGAGCGGAAATGGGCCTCATCTCGCCTGGAGGGGAGAACCTCCTGGATTTTCTCGAGTTGCGGCAGGTGCTCTTGACTTACGACGGGGACGTCAGGGACCCGCTCTGGTGGCCTCAGGAAAGGCCAGTCCCCATGCGAGTTGCTCGGGGCCTCTCGGGATTTCTCTCCCTTCGACGTCGGGGCCTAAGACCTTGTGTGGAATCGGTGCGGAACCTGAGGATTCCTCTCCAATGCTGACATGCATCTTGCGGTACTTCTGGAGTCTCCCCAGGGGAGTCAGTCCTCGTCTCGAGTGGGGGTATGCACGTTCGCTTTCCTCCCGAGCTGTAGCAGAACTGTCACGCTTCCCTTCGCTTGGATCAAGGGATCTGTGGCTTTCCCTCGTGGCTTTCCCACGAGGCTTTCCCACAGGGCTGTCCCACGTGCCATCGTGGTGTGAGTCCATCCTCGGCTAGAAATTCGAGGCAGTGCAGGGAAATCAGGTTTCCCTGGAATGGACTGAGACATCTGGGGGACTCTGGGAATAGTGGCACGACCCTGAGAGTTCCTCTCGCCTTTCCTGTGGAGAGCGCCTCCTCTTGAGATGCGCCAGGAACGCCAGGAATTCTTTGCTGACTACGCAGGGAAAGGATCCCTCCTCTCGAGCTAGGAGGCGGAAACGGGGCTCCTCTGGATGTGGGCGGGTCTCTGGTGCTTCCTCTCGTGTGGAGACGGGTATGTCGGGGAACTTCTTGAGTTGCAGCAAGGGTGTGAAGGACCCTTTGGAAGTTCCAGAGGTTAGGTGTGATTAGACTCGAGACGCCTCAGCAGAAATGGGCCTCATCTCGCCTGCAGGGGAGAACCTCCTGGATTTTCTCGAGTTTCAGCAGGTGCTCTCCAGTTACGACCAGGACTTATGTAACCCGCTCTGGTCCGCTCAGGAAATGCCAGTCCACTTGCGAGTTGCTAAGGGGCCTCTCGGGATTCCTCTCCGGTCGATGACGGGGCCTAAGACCTTGTTTGGAGTCGGTGCCTGAACCTGAGGTTTCCTCTCCAGTGCTGACATGGATCTTGGGGTACTACTGGAGTCTCCACAGGGGAGTCATCTTCGTCTCCAATGGGGGCATGCACGTGCGCTTTTCTCCCGAGCATTAGGAGCAGAGTCAATTTTCCCGTTGGGTTGATCAAGGGGTTTCTTGTTTTCCCTCGAGGCTTTCCCACGAGACTTTCCCACGAGGCTTTCCCACAGGGCTGTCCCACGTGCCACCATCGTGTGAGTCGGTCCTCCGCGTGAACGTCGAGGCAGTGCAGCGTAAACAAGTTCCTCTGGAAAGGACTGAGACATCTGGGGGACTCTTGGAATGGTGGAACGACCCTGGAGTTCCTCTCACCTTTCTTGTGGAGCGTGCCTCCTCTTGAGATGCGACAGGTACGACAGGAATTCTTTCCCGGCCAATCAGGGAAAGCATCCCTCACATTGAGCTAGGACGGGGAATTGGGGCTCCTCTGGATGTGGGTGGTACCCTGGTGATTCCTATGTAGTGGCGACGGGTCTCTCCTGGATCTTCTTGAGTTGCAACAAGGGTGTGAAGGACCCTTTGGAAGTTCCAGAGGTTAGGTGTGATTAGCCTCGAGACGTCTCAGTGGAAATGGGCCTCATCTCGCCTGAAGGGGAGAATCTCCTTCATTTTCTCGAGTTGTGGCAGGTGCTCTCGACTTACGACGGGGACCTCAGGGACCCGTTCTGTTGGCCTTAGGAAGACCAGTCCCCATGCGAGTTGCTAGAGGGCCTCTCGGGATTCCTCACCGGTAGATGCCGGGGCCCAAGACCTTCGGTGGAGTGGGGGCCAGAACCTGAGTATTCCTCTCCAGTGCTGACATGTTTTTGGGATACTTCTGAAGTCTCCCAAGGGGAATCAGTCCTCGTCTCGAGTGGGGGCATGCGCATGCTCTTTCCTCCCGAGCTGTAGCAGCAGTGTCATGCTTCCCGTCGCGTGGATCAATGGATCTGTGGCTTTTCCTCTAGGCTTTTCCTAGAGGATTTCCCACGAGGCTTTCCCACAGGGCTTTCCCCCGTGCCACCGTGGTGTGAGGCGATCCTCGGCATGAAAGTTTAAGCACTCTGTAAAAACAAGATCCTCTGGAATGGACTGAGACATCTGGGGACACTTGGAATGGTGGCACGACCATGGAGTTCCTCTCTCCCTTCCTGTGGAGAGCGCCTCCACCTGAGATGCGACGGGAATGCCGGAAGTTCTTTCCCGACCAAGCAGGGAAAGTATCCCTCATCTCTAGCTAGGAGGATGAAACGGGGCTACTCTGGATGTGGGCAGGACCCTCGTGTTTCCTCTCGAGTGGAGATGGGAATTTCGGGGAACTTCTTGAGTTGCAGCAAGGGTGTGAAGGACCCTTTGGAAATTCCAGAGATTAGATGTAATTAGCCTCGAGACACCTCATTGGAAATGGGCCTCATCTCGCCTGGAGGGGAGAACCTCCTGGATTTTCTCGAGTTGCGGCAGGTGCTCCCGACTTACGACGGGGACCTCAGGGACCCGCTCTGGTGGCTTCATCAAAGTCCAGTCCCCATGCCAGATGCTGGGGGGCTTCTCTTGATAACTCTCCTGTTGATGCCCGGGCCGAACAACTTGTGTGGATTCGGGGCCGGAACCTGAGGTTTCCTCACCAGTGCTGACATGGATATTGGGGTTCTTCTGGAGTCTCAACTGGAAAGTCAATCCTCCTCTCAAGTGAGGGCACGCACGTGTGCTTTCCTCCCGAGCTGTAGCAGCAGGGTCACGCTTCCCGTCGTGTGGATCAAGGGATCTGTGGCTTTCCCTGGAGGCTTTCCCACGAGGCTTTCTCACAGGGCTTTCCCTCGTGCCACCGTGGTGTGAGTTGATCCTCAGCGTGAAAGTCGAGGCAGTGCAGGGAAAACAGGTTCCTCTGAATTGGACTGATGCTGGGAGCCAGTATGAGGACTCCCGCCCGTGATAACGTCATGAGGAAGAAAGCTGACATAGGCATGGTGTGTTCAGACTTCAGGGACCCCTCTGGAAGTTCCTACGCATGTACCCCAACAAAAATCTGCCGGCTTTTTTGCTCTGCTTTTCCACTCTTCTGACATTTTCTGGAAAAAGTCAATTCAGGGCTTTAGTCTTCTGCATTTGAAAGAGTGTTTCAATCCAAAAACCCCTCTGAATGCTTTCTAGCCTGCCTGCAGGACTCGTACAGCTGGGCATGTGATTGTTTGAGGCCTCCTTTCCCCAGGAGGCACAGGAAGCTTAAAGCATCCTAGGAATGTAGGGGCATCCGAGGAGTCAAAATCTTTATAATAGGACTGATTAAAAGTTTCATTTTTGGGGTCAATGCTTGCTGCTAAATTTTCATATCCTTTATTTTTAGATAGAGTTGGTATATTAAAAAAACAAGTAGTAGACCTGGTATTAGCAACATTAGATCTTTGAGTTAAGTACCTTCTTTGTTATAACCCACTGCACCTTTGTTCTATAGAGATGTAACTTTAATGCTTTAAGGAAATGCAGATTAAAGAAAAACACTTCAGAGGAAACAAAATTAACATTCATTAAGGAAGAGAGCCAAAAAGTGTTTAACAAGCCTCTTGGCCAGAAGATAATGTAAATCACCAGAGACCTTTTGTATACAAAACGATGTACAGAAAGAGTCTGGGGTGCGAACGCTACATAATTTTGTGTTACCCATTGAACTCCATGTTTTATCAAAAGTATAAAAGGCTTTATGAACAATAAAGGATGGGGGCAGTTTCTCGGACCAGTTTCTCGAACTAGTCTCTCGGCCTGGTTTCTTGGGACTCAGGCTCCCCCCGTGTCTTTTTCTCTCTTTCTTCTTCTCTCCCTTTCCTTCTCTCTGCTTTTTACTTTAACTTAAGGCTGAATCTCCACCAGGGGCGCGGAGGCTCGCCAGGTCTACTTACTTGCCTGTCTGTTAAGACCTGCACGAAAGGGAGCTTAAGGCGAGGCACCCTTAGATATTCAAGCAGGGGCTGGTGGCCCAACGTAGATGGTGAAAATTCCTTGTCTGGAATTTTATTGGTCTTCCACGTAAACCAAGCTATTCAGCCCTTTTCCTCCAGTTAATCTTCTTACTACACTATAATTTCTTAATCTAATCTTACATTAATAAATAAAAAAGACTTTCCACGACAACGCCGTCCATCCGTCGAATTCCCTGGATCCAGCGGGGCTGGACCCCGGCAGACTGAGATATCTGGGGGACTCTTGGAATGGTGGCACAACCCTGGAGTTCCTCCGCCTTTCCTGTGGAGAGCGCCTCCTCATGAGATGCGACGGGAACACCGGGAATTCTTTCCCGAACATGCAGGGAAAGGATACCTGACCTCGAGGTATGAGGCGGAAACGGGGCTCCTCTGGATGTGGGCGGGATTCTCGTGCTTCCTCTCGAGTGGAGTCAGGTATGTCGGAGAACTTCTTGAGTTGCAGCAAGGGTGTGAAGGACCCTTTGGAAGTTCCAGATGTTAGGTATGGTTAGCCTCGAGACGCCTCAGAGGAAAAGGGCCTCATCTCGCCTGGAGGGGAGAACCTCCTGGATGTATTCAAGTTGTGGCAGGTGCTCTCGACTTACGACGGGGACTTCAGGGAGCCGCTCTGGTGGCCTCAGGAAAGGCCAGTCCCCATGCAAGTTGCTCGGGGTCCTCTCGGGATTTCTCTCCCGTTGATGCCGGGGCCTAAAAACTTGTGTGGAGAAGGTGCTGGAACGTGAGGATTCCTCTCCAGTGCTGACATGGATCTTGGGGTACCTGCGGAGTGTCCCCTCGGGACTCAGTCCTCGTCTCAAGTAGGGGCATGCACCTTCGCTTTCCTCCCAAACTGCAGCAGCAGTGTCACGCTTCCCCTCCCGTGGATCAAGGGATCAGTGGCTTTCCCTCGGGGCTTTCCCATGAGGCTTTCACACGAGGCTTTCCCACAGGGCTGTCCCACGTGCCACCGTGGAGTCAGCCGATCCTCGGCTTGAAAGTCGAGGCAGTGCATGGAAAACAGTTTTCCCTGCAATGGACTGAGGCATCTGGGGGACTCTGGGAATGGTGGCAGGACCCTGGAGTTCCTCTCGCCTTTCCTGTGGAGAGCGCCTCCTCTTGAGATGCGACGGGAACGCCGGGAATTCTTTCCCGACCACGCAGGGAAAGGATCCGTTCAGTCGAGCTATGAGGCCGAAACGGGGCTCCTCTGGATGTTGGCGGGACTCTCGTGCTTCCTCTGGAGTGGACACGGGTATGTCGGGGAACTTCTTGAGTTGCAGCAATGGGTTGTAAAGGACCCTTTGGAAGTTCCAGATATTAGGTGTGATTAGCCTCGAGACCCCGCAGTGGAAATGGGCCTCATCTCGCCTGGAGGAGAGAACCTCCTGGATTTTCTCGAGGTGCGGCAGGTGCACTCGACTTACGACGGGGACATCAGGGACCCACTCTGGTGGCCTCAGGAAAGGCCAGTCCCCATGGGAGTTGCTCGGGGGCCTATCGGGATTCCTCTCCCGTCGATGCCGGCCGCCTAAGACCTTGTGTGGAGTCGGTGCGGGAATCTGCGGATTCCTCTCCAGTGCTGACATGGATCTTGGGGTACTTCTGCAGTCTCCCCAGGGGAGTCAATCCTCGGCTCGAGTGGGGGCTTGCCCGTGCGCTTTCCTCCCGAGCTGTAGCAGCAGTGTCACGCTGCCCTTCGCGTGGATCAAGGGATCTGTGGCTTCCCTCGAGGCTTTCCGAAAAGGCTTTCCCACGAGGCTTTCCCACAGGGCTGTCCCACGTGCCACCGTGGTGTGAGTCGATCCTCGGCTTGAAAGTCAAGGCAGTGCAGGGAAAACAGGTTTCCCTGGAATGGACTGAGACATCTGGGGGACTCTGGAAATGGTGGCACGACCCTGGAGTTCCTCTCGCCTTTCCTGTGGAGAGCAACTCCTCTTGAGATGCGACGGGAACGCCGGGAATTCTTTCCCGAACACGCAGGGAAAGGATCCCTCCTCTCGAGCTAGGAGGAGGAAACGGGGCTCTTCTGGATGTTGGCGGAACTCTCGTGCTTCCTCTCGTGTGGAGACGGGTAGGTGGGGGAACTTCTTGAGCTGCAGCAAGGGTGTTAAGGACCCTTTGGAAGTTCCAGATGTTAGATGTGATTAGCCTCGAGACGCCACAGCGGAAATGTGTCTCATCTCGCCTGGAGGGGAGAACCTCCAGGATTTTCTTCACTTGCGGCAAGTGCTCTCGACTTACGACGGGGATCTCAGGGACCCGCGCTGGTGGCCTCAGGAAAGGCCAGTCCCCATGCGAGTTGCTCGGGGGTCTCTCGCGATTCCGCTCCCGTCGAAGCCGGGGCCTAATATCTAGTGTGGAGTTGGTGCTGGAACCTGAGGATTCCTCTCCAGTGCTGACATGGATCTTAGGGTACTTCTGGAGTCTCCCCAGGGGAGTCAGACCTCGTCTCGAGTGGGGGAATGCAGGTGCCCTTTCCTCCCGCTCTAGCAGCAGTGTCGCGCTTCCCTTCGCTTGGATAAAGGGATCTGTGGCTTTCCCTCGAGGCTTTCCCACGAGGCTTTCCCACGAGGCTTTCCCACAGGGCTGTCCCACGTGCCACCCTGGTGTGAGTCGATCCTCGGCTTGAAAGTCGAGGCCGTGCAGGGAAAACAGGTTTCCCTGGAATGGACTGAGACATCTGGGGGACTCTGGGAATGGAGGCACGACCCTGTAGTTCCTCTCGCCTTTCCTGTGGAGAGCGCCTCCTCTTGAGATGCGACGGGAATGCCGGGAATTCTTTCCCCACCACGCAGGGAAAGGATCCCTCCTCTCGAGATAGCAGGCAGAAACGGGATCCTCTGGATGTGGGTGGGACTCTCGTGCTTCCTCTCAAGTGGAGACGGGTATGTTGGGGAACTTCTTGAGTTGCAGCAAGGGTGTGAAGAACCTTGTGGAAGTTCCAGAGGTTTAGTGTGATTAGCCTCGAGACGCCGCATTGGAAATTGGCCTCATCTCGCCTAGAGGGGAGAACCTCCTGGATTTTCTCGAGTTGCGGCAGGTGCTCTCGACTTACGACGGGGACCTCAGGGACCCGCTCTGGTGGCCTCAGGAAAGGCCAGTCCCCATGCGAGATGCTCGCGGGCCTCTCGGGATTCCTCTCCCGTCGATGCCGGGGCCTAATATCTTGTGTGGAGTTGGTGCCGGACCTGTGGATTCCTCTCCTGTGTTGACATGGATCTTGGGGTACGTCTGGAGACTACCCAGGGGAGTCACTCCTCGTCTCGAGTGGGGGCATGCACGTGCCCTTTCCTCCCAAGCTCTAGGAGCAGTGTCACGCTTCCTTCAGGTGGATCAAGGGATCAGGGGCTTTCCCTCGAGGCTTTCCCACGAGGCTTTCCCACAAGGCTTTATCACAGGGCTGTCCCACGTGCCACCGTGGTGTGAGTCGATCCTCGGCTTGAAAGTCGAGGCAGTGCAGGGAACACAGATTTCCCTGGAATGGACTGAGACATCTGGGGGACTCTGGGAATGGTGGCACGACCCTGGAGTTCCACTCGCCTTTCCTGTGGAGAGCGCCTCCTCTTGAGATGCGACGGGAACGCCGGGAATTCTTTCCCGACCACGCAGGGACAGGATCCCGCCTCTCGAGCTAGGAGTCGGAATCGGGGCTCCTCTGGATGTGGGCAGAACTCTCGTGCATCCTCTCGAGTGGAGACGGGTATGTCGGGGAACTTGTTGAGTTGCAGCAAGGGTGTGAAGGACCCTTTGGCTGTTCGAGACGTTAGGTGTGATTAGACTCGAGACGCCTCAGCGGAAATGGGTTTCATCTCGCCTGGAGGGAAGAATCTCCTGGATTTTCTCGAGTTGCGGCAGGTGCTCTCGACTTACGACGGGGACCTCAGGGACCCGCTCTGGTGGCCTCAGGAAAGGCCAGTCCCCATGCGAGTTGCTCGGGGGCCTCTCGGGATTCCTCTCCCGTCAATGCCGGGGCCTAAGACCTTGTGTGGAGTTGTTGCCGGAACCTGACGATTCCTCTCCTGTGCCGACATGGATCTTGGGGTACTTCTGGAGTCTCCCCAGTGGAGTCAGTCCTCGTCTCCAGTAGGGGCATGCACGTGCGCTTTCCTCCCGAGCTGTAGCAGCAGTGTAACGATTCCATAGGCGTGGACCAAGGGATCTGTGGCTTTCCCTCGAGGCTTTCCCACGAGGCTTTCCCACGAGGCTTTCCCACAGGGCTGTCCCACGTGCCACCGTGGTATGAGTCGATCCTCGGCTTGAAAGTCGAGGCCGTGCAGGGAAAACAGGTTTCCCTGGAATGGACTGAGACATCTGGGGGACTCTGGGAATGGAGGCACGACCCTGTAGTTCCTCTCGCCTTTCCTGTGGAGAGCGCCTCCTCTTGAGATGCGACGGGAACGCCGGGAATTCTTTCCCCACCACGCAGGGAAAGGATCCCTCCTCTCGAGATAGCAGGCAGAAACGGGCTCCTCTGGATGTGGGTGGGACTCTCGTGCTTCCTCTCGAGTGGAGACGGGTATGTTGGGGAACTTCTTGAGTTGCAGCAAGGGTGTGAAGAACCTTGTGGAAGTTCCAGAGGTTTGGTGTGATTAGCCTCGAGACGCCGCATTGGAAATTGGCCTCATCTCGCCTAGAGGGGAGAACCTCCTGGATTTTCTCGAGTTGCGCAGGTGCTCTCGACTTACGACGGGGACCTCAGGGACCCGCTCTGGTGGCCTCAGGAAAGGCCAGTCCCCATGCGAGATGCTCGCGGGCCTCTCGGGATTTCCTCTCCCGTCGATGCCGGGGCTTAAGTCCTTGTGTGGAGTTGGTGCCGGAACCTGACGATTCCTCTCCAGTGCCGACATGGATCTGGGGGTACTTCTGGAGTCTCCCCAGGGGAGTCAGCCCTCGTCTCCAGTGGGGGCATGCACGTTCGCTTTCCTCCCGAGCTATAGACAGCAGTGTCGCGCTTCCCTTCGCGTGGATCAAGGGTTCTGTGGCTTTCACTCGAGCTTTTCCCACAGGGCTCTCCCACGTGCCACCGTGGTGTGAGTCGATCCTTGGCTTGTAAGTGGAAGCAGTGCAGGGAAAACAGGTTTCCCTGGAATGGACTGAGACATCTGGGGGATTCGGGGAATGGTGGAACGACCCTGGATTTCCTCTCGCCTTTCCTGTGGAGAGTGCCTACTCTTGAGATGCGACAGGAACGCGGGGAATTCTTTCCCCACCACGCAGGGAAAGGATCCCTCCTCTCGAGATAGCAGGCAGGAACGGGGCTCCTCTGGATGTGGGCGGGACTCTCGTGCTTCCTCTCGAGTGGAGACGGGTATGTCGGGGAACTTCTTGAGTTGCAGCAAGGGTGTGAAGGACCCTTTGGTAGTTCCAGAGGTAAGATGTGATTAGCCTCGAGACGACTCAGCGGAAATGGGCTTCATCTCGCCTGGAGGGGAGAACCTCCTGGATTTTCTCGAGTTGCGGCAAGGTGCTCTCGACTTACGACGGGGACCTCAGGGACCCGCTACTGGTGGCCGCAGGAAATGGCCAGTCCCCATGCGAGTTGCTCGGGGCCTCTCGGGATTCCTCTCCCGTCGATGCCGGGCCTAATATCTTGTGTGGAGTTGGTGCCGGACCTGTGGATTCCTCTCCTGTGCTGACATGGATCTTGGGGTACGTCTGGAGATCTACCCCAGGGAGTCACTCCTCGTCTCGAGTGGGGGCATGCACGTGCCCTTTCCTCCCGAGCTCTAGGAGCAGTGTCACGCTTCCTTCAGGTGGATCAAGGGATCAGGGGCTTTCCTCGAGGCTTTCCCACGAGGCTTTCCCACAAGGCTTTATCACAGGGCTGTCCACGTGCCACCGTGGTGTGAGTCGATCCTCGGCTTGAAAGTCGAGGCAGTGCAGGGAAACAGATTTCCCTGGAATGGACTGAGACATCTGGGGGACTCTGGGAATGGTGGCACGACCCTGGAGTTCCTCTCGCCTTTCCTGTGGAGAGCGCCTCCTCTTGAGATGCGACGGGAACAGCCGGGAATTCTTTCCCGACCACGCAGGGACAGGATCCCTGCCTCTCGAGCTAGGAGTCGGAAACGGGGCTCCTCTGGATGTGGGCGGAGACTCTCGTGCTTCCTCTCGAGTGGAAACGGGTATGTCGGGGAACTTCTTGAGTTGCAGTAAGGGTGTGAAGGACCCTTTGGAAGTTCCAGAGGTTAGGTGTGATTAGCCTCGAGATCGCCTCAGCGGAAATGGGCTCATCTCGCCTGGAGGGAGAACCTCCTGGATTTTCTCGAGTTGCGGCAGGTGCTCTCGGACTTACGACGGGGACCTCAGGGACCCGCTCTGGTGGCCTCAGGAAAGCCAGTCCCCATGCGAGTTGTTCGGGGGCCTCTCGGATTCCTCTCCCGTCGATTGCCGGGGCCTAAGACCTTGTGTGGATTTGTGCCGCGAACCTGACGATTCCTCTCCAGTGCCGACATGGATCTTGGGTACTTCTGGAGTCTCCCCAGTGGAGTCAGTCCTCGTCTCCAGTA
>NW_017215702.1:0-23807 GCF_001704415.2 Capra hircus
AAGGCTGTATATTGTCACCCTGCTTATTTAACTTCTATGCAGAGTACATCATGAGAAACGCTGGGCTGGAAGAAGCAAAAGCTGGAATCAAGATTGCCGGAAGAAATCTCAATAACCTCAGATATGCAGGTGACACCACCCTTATGACAGAAAGTGAACAGGAACTAAAAGCCTCCTGATGAAAGTGAAAATGGAGATAAAAGTTGGCTTAAAGCTCAACATTCAGAAAAGAAAGATCATGGCATCTGGTCCATCACTTCATGGCAAATAGATGGGGAAACAGTGGAAACAGTGTCAGACTTTCTTTGGGGGGGCTCCAAAATCACTGCAGATGGTGACTGCAGCCATGAAATTCAAAGAGGCCTGGGTATTCATTGGAAGGACTGATGCTGAAGCTGAAACTCCAATACTTTGGCCACCTCATGGGAAGAGTTGACTCATTGGAAAAGACTCTGATGCTGGGAGGATTGGGGGCAGGAGGAGAAGGGGACGACAGAGGATGAGATGGCTGAATGGCATCACCGACTCGATGGACATGAGTTTGAGTGAACTCCAGGAGTTGGTGATGGACAGAGAGGCCTGCGTGCTGTGATTCATGAGGTAGCAAATAGTTGGACACAACTGAGCGACTGAACTGAACAGAATAATTTAGAGGAAACAGCAGAACAAGAGCTGATGCTCAGTCCAGATGAAGGATGAACACAGATTTGAAGAGGGTAACAAAAGGGTGTGGGAACCAGACACCCAATGTGCCCCACCAGTTGGTATAACTAGATAGATAGATAGACAGACAGTGCTGAAGAAGACTCTTGTGAGTCTCTTGTACTACAAGGAGATAAACCAGTCAATCTTACAGGAAATCAATCCTAAATATTCATTGGAAGGACTGATCCTGAAGCTGAAGCTCCAATCCTTTGCCATCTGATGTGAAGAGCACCATTGGAAACTATTGAAGGCAAAGGAGAATTGGGCAGCAGAGGATGAGATGTTAGATAGCATCACTGACTCAATGAACATAAATCTGAGCAAACTGTCGGAGATAGTGAAGGACAGGGAAGCCTGTAGTGCTTCAGTCCACAGGGACACAAAGAGTCAGATATGACCTAGTGACTGAACAATGACAAGAGATGCATACATATACACATACACGCATAGACACATAGATGATGAGATGCACAGATAGATACATGTATAGATACATAGATAGTGATAGGAGTTTGAAGTTTATATTTAATGATCCAGGCCCTCCCTGGATGGTGAGCAGTAATAATCACATTTCCAATGTTCCACACTTATTTTTTGGCTACATGCTGCTATTTTAGGAAACCCTCTTCCCTATTTCTATCTCCATCAAGATTATAGTTGATGTCTACTTTATCTGCATTTCACCTTCACAGAAATGTGAACAGTGATAAGGACAGTGTTTAACTCTATTTTCTCAAAGCATCTTTCCCTATTCTATTTTTTAAAACACACATCTGTCTTCCAAACTAGATGTCACCAGAATGTGAGCTTTCAGAGGAATAAGGCAGAAGACAAAAATCCTTCCAGAAGACCATACTGTGAAGAGTCTGAGATTTTAGTCTATGTATAAGCTGACAAGTTAGTTTGCTAGTTTCATGAATGCGGGCAGAAGCATAGAAGGATGTTATTGCTCATGGCACAGCAAGCAGCAGGAGGATTGGCATATTTGCACCAGTTCCCTTGTTCTCAGGTCCTAAGGGACAGGGGACAATGTGGCCGTGCGCACTTGATATCTGCATACTTGATGGATGCATTACAGCAGAGGAACCCTGAGCTTAAACCCCCTAAGTTTTATAACGGGAAGACTTTGGAGGGAGACCTTATCTTTATTATACAAGACTGTAAGTACGCCTGCCCTTTACTCTGGGGGGAGATATCTGTCTTCCAAGGCTATTTTCTATACAGATATCCTGGAAAAGATAGTCTAGAGCAAAGATACTCTAAGAGGAAAAGAGACACATGAGACTCCCTGAAGAAGCAGTTCCCTGTAGAATACTTGGTTCTGTTTTCCACTACCTTCCTCATGCCCCCCACCCCCTTCCTCACCATCTGCCTCATTAAGTTCTCACTGTGCCCTGCGCCCACCCTCTCACCCACTGATACTCTGCACTGTACCCACTTGCTCAGTTTTATATGTCTCCAACTTGACTATAAATTCTTATAGGATGAGACTATTATTCATTTTTTAATCACCAGTCCAGCACAGGGCTTGATCTTCCTGGGAACTCAATAAATGTTTGAAATAATGGATGACAATATTTAGACACTTCCTGAAATCAGGGATGGTATCCTATATATCTTTGTATCACAAGTTATATCTCCTATAAGAGTTTTTCTTTCATATAACAGACATAACTACTGTAGTAAAATTAAGTAATTAGTAATAAATTTCCTAAGCAGGCTAACAAAATCCAGCCTTCGAGACCAGGAGTCTCAAACTGAAATACAAACTAGCTCTCTCAAATCATAGTTGCATTTCCAGGCAAGATCATCTTGAAAAGAAAAATATTTTAAATATTGTCCTTTATTCATTTTTTAAAATCATGCATCTTCCCCACATGTTTTTACAGTTTTTATCATAGATGATTTTTCATGATATATCAGTTTTTTCATTTATCACAAACATCCTTTATATAAAACTCATAGTTCTAGTCTTCACTTTAGCAACAAAATATGTTCACATTTTCTTTTTCTTGAAACACACTCTTTTTATTTTCTCACTTTTGGTAGAGAAAACACCATAATGAATGATTTCAGTTGCCTTTCAACTCTGCTGTAATGTTGATGTGGGGCAGCTGCAGGTAGTGTGCTTTGGTCTCCAGTGGACTGGGACTCCACAGGGAAGGGTAGGGGCACAGGAAACCCACACCTTCCTCACAGACTGTTGTTTCTCAGTCCAGCCAGTGCTGTTAGGTCTCCTGACTTTTAAGAAGTGCTTGGAATCTGATTTTTATGTAAAAGATACTGATTTTATTTATTGACTGTTTACTCAAGAAAATAGGGTCACAAAAGAGTCGGACACAACTTAGTAACTAAACAACTATGCTCCCCTAAGGAGCCAGTGTTTTCTCTTCCCAAGGATGGTTTGGTCCTGGTGATTATGCATGTGTGTGGTGTGCAGTTGAATACGTACCTCTGTGACTGTTATTTTGCCCTGTTATTTATAGGATGAACTGAAGTGAAGTGAAAGTCACTCAGTCGTGTCCTACTGTTTGCAACCCCATGGACTGTAGCCCACCAGATTCCTCTGTCCATGGAATTTTTTCAGGCCAGAATACTGGAGTGGGTTGCCATTTCCTTCTCCCTGAGCAAGACAATAGGTTCTCGTTAGTTATCTATTTTATACACAGTATCAAGAGTGTGAAAGTGAAAGTCACACAGTTCTGTCCAACTCTTTGGTACTCCATGAACTATACAGCCCATGGAATTCTCTAGGCCAGAATACTGGAGTGAGTAGTCTTTCCCTTCTCCAGGGATCTTCCCAACCCAGGGACTGAACCTAGGTCTCCCCGCTAGGCTCTTCTGTCCACAAAATTTCCCAGGCAAGAATACTGGAGTTCTCGATTGCCATTTCCTTCTCCAGGGGAACATAGAATAAAAGTAATACTTCATTAGAGTCAGAGGGACCTTGCCTCAGGATTCCAGGAGCTGGGCAGCAAAGCACCACAGCGAGACATGTGGGGACACTTCTGAAAACAGTGTTCCAGTGTCATGCACCAAGGTCAGGTGAGGATTCTCAATATTTTTGTGTAGCCTAGTGGTTAAGAAATGAGTCATTGAAATCAAACAAACCTGTTTTAAATTCTGGCTCTGTTATTTATAAGCTGAGTGGCTTTGGCCAAGTAATTTCATTTTCCTAAGCTTAAGTTTCCTCAACTATAAGACGGAAATAATAATAGCCACAATGTTTACTACATGAAAGTTTATAAGGAACTACTGAAAACTCTGGAGTAGAATCCAAGACAGAGAAGTAATGGAGATGTATGGCAGATGTGGGCTGCAGTGAACTCTACTCAATACTATGTAATGGCCTATGTGGGAAAAGAATCTCAAAAAGGAGATATGGGTATAATTGATTTGGGCTTCTCCAGTAGCTCAGTGGTAAGGAAACTGCCTGCACTGCAGGAGCTGCAGGAGACTCGGGTTTGATCCCTGGGTTGGGAAGATCCCCTGGAGGAGGGCATGGCAACCCACTCCAGAATTCCTGCCTAGAAAATCCCATGGACAGAGGAGCCTGGAGGACTACAGTCCACAGGGTTGCAAAGAGTCAGACATGACTGAAGCAACTTGGCATGCACTCATGCATAACTGATTCAATTTGTTGTACAGCTGAAATTAACACAACATTGCAAATCAACTATATACTCCATAAAAAAATTTTTTAAGGTTATACATAAAACATCTAGGACTTGATATAAATGTGTAGCAGGAATTCTAGATTGTGTCATTTACTAATAATTACAAAAGATGAGCCTCCCCTTTTTAGAAACAAAAGAGATTATTACTGTCATATTACTTTAAAAAGAAAATCACAATAAACTATACTTTTTTAGTGTTTGAGAAAATTGGCAAAGAGAATAGAAGAGTGAGTTTTTCTAAAAGTTCTCATATGTGATTATAGGCCACTCCAGAAATAAAGATATCATTATATTAATGTTGATGATGGGAAACCAACCATTTCACTTACATTTTCAAAAGGTATTAATACACTGCTCCTTTAAAGACTCTCAAAACCATGTTTCATTACATACCTACAGGAACATCACGTCTTGGTCAAAAAGATTAAAAGAAACAGAATCAAGGTTATCCATGATTGATGCTAAATAATTCACTATGTATATATATATGTATAGCCTTCAGGAAAAGAGCAAGAAATCTAGAATATATAAATATTAAACAAAAGTAAATCCTTCAGAATGTTTCCAGCATTAAAAAGCAGAGCAGAAAGACTCAGAATGAGATTCCAGGATAGTGATTAAAGAAAGAAAACACTTTTAATACCTATAAACTCTAATTTTTTAACACAGTTAGAGTTCTTCTTTTTTAAATACCAGGTGTTTTTACAATCTTTAAAATTATTTTATATCACTCCATTATTTTAGCAATATGGTTATTTCAGACATAGAATTTGTGGTAGATAATCTGGGCTGAATATTTTCAATGGAAAGCACCTTGAAGGCCTTTCCCACTAAAATATAATTGGCTCGTGAATAAAACAAACTTTTGCTTGCATTTTGGAGTTTCAAAAAATAAAAAAATTTCTGAAGGTTTCCTCTCTCTTTAAAAAAAAAAAAAAGAGCTGAATCCAGAGCTTGAAACAATGAATACAAAAGAAATTGATTGGAAAGACTGAGCTATTCCACACCAATTTTTTTATAGCATCAATCTGGTTCAGAAACTTCAATGTACCCTAAGCAGGATGAATCCAAAATGTCTGCCAAGAAGCATTATATTAATAGTTGTAAAACACTAAATATTAAGGACTTCAAAGGGAATCAAAGTCAAGATAACCAACCAAGGATATAACAGCAGATTTCTTGATGCAAATAAAGGGAGCTGGAAAATAGCAGGACATACTTTCATTTTTTTTTTGGTCACCTTGCTAGCTGGCCCAATGCATTGATGATGTCATGCTGACTGAACGTTACTAGATGAACTAGTAAAACACATGCAGCAGCTTGGGGGAGACAAATCAGATCATCAGGGGTACTTTCTGGGTCCTTCTGAGAGACATCTCCTGGAAAATGGAAATACTTATATTGATACATATTAAAATGTCTCAATAATGAAACAACATGTTCTTGCTACTTGAAACAGAGATAAACCCATGATGGAATATAAAGTCCCAAAACAGACCTAAATACAAATGAGAGTAGTGTATGATAAACATGGCATTTCAAAATAGTGTAGGAGTTTTGGACAGTGAATAAATGAAACAAATTTATAACCTTCTAAAAATAATGTGATGTAGTTGGAACTTAGGAAAAAACTCAAACAGGTCAAAAGATTTCTATATAAAAACTAAAATCATGAAAGTACTGGGAAAACACTAGAGATGATTCATTTATAAACTCAGAATGATTTATTAATTATAATAGAAAAGTTTGATATATTTAACAACATTAAATAAAACTTCTACATGGTAAAAAGGAAAAGAATATGAAAATAAAGTCAAAATAAATGAAGCACTGAGAAAAATCATTTGTAACTCATAGGCCAAGGGCTAAGCAAACACAGAAAGTATTTGTGATGAGTAAAAAAGGACCAACATTGCAATAGAAAAATGCCAAAAAATATGAACATATAGTTAACATGAAAGGAACTACTGATATCCCTAAAACTTATTAAAATATTCCTAATGCTAATGATAGTAAGGGAAAGGTGATTTAAAACATTTTCAATCAGACTGATTAATATCTAAAGATGTGATAATACTCTGTCTTTGAGTCCAAAAACATTCTCATACATTGCCTTCAGGAGTTTAAATTTGTTCAATATTTTAGAGGGTAACTTGGCAATATTCTTCAAAAATTGCAAGTACATAGACACTTGGAGCCAAGAATTGCAATTCTGTAAATCTATCCTATAGATATATTTTCACATGTATGAAATGAAATCCAAGGTTAGTCCTTATAAGAAATATATCAGTAATAACTTAAGAGTAGATCAGTAGGCTCTGGTTCCATAAGCATATGACACAGACAAGGAATAACAAGCAGACATTCTCTGTACAGCAGCAGAAAGCTCTCTAAGGTACAGAGGTAAATGGGATAAGACAAGAGAATTAAAAATATAAAAATGTAACTAAAAATTAAGAAGTCAAAGCTCAACATTCAGAAACTAAGATCATGGCATCCAGTCCCATCACCTCATGGCAAATAGATGGGGACACAGTGGAAACAGTGGCTGACTTTATTTTTCTGGGATCCAAAATCACTGCAGATGGTGATTGCAGCCATGAAATTAAAAGACACTTACTCCTTGGAAGGAAAGTTATGACCAACCTAGACAGTATATTCAAAAGCAGAGACATTACTTTGTCAACAAAGGTCCATCTAGTCAAGGCTATGGTTTTTCCAGTAGTCATGTATGGATGTGAGAGTTGGACTATAAAGAAAGCTGAGTGCCAAAGAATTGATGCTTTTGAACTGTGGTGTTGGAGAAGACTCTTCAGAGTTTGCTGGACTGCAAGGAGATCCAACCAGTCCATCCTAAAGGAGATCAGTCTTAGGTGTTCATTGGAAGGACTGATGTTGAAGCTGATACTCCAATCCTTTGGCCACCTGATGAAAAGAGTTGACTCATTGGAAAAGCCCCTGATGCTGGGAAAGATTGAAGGTGGGAGGAGAAGGGGACAACAGAGGATAAGATGGTTGGATAGCATCACCTACTCGATGGACATGGGTTTGGGTGAACTCTGGGAGTTGGTGATGGACAGGGAGGCCTGGTGTGCTGCGATTCATGGGGTCGCAAAGAGTTGGACACGACTGAGCAACTGAACTGAACTGAATCTAAACTAGAATTTATATCCAGTTATATGTAAAATATTACCTGAAAAAATTCTAGTAGGCTATATGAAAAACAGCAATAGTTATGTACCTTGGTGTACATGCCTTGTATAAGAAACAGACTTAAAACAGGGAGGTCCCTGGCAGTCAGGTGGTTAGGACTCCATGCGTTCAATGCAGAGGGCCTGTGCTCAAACCCTGGTCAGGAAGCTAAGCTCTTACAAAACACCCAGTGCAGTCAAAACAAAAAAGATTAAACAAAGAAAAAAAGGATAAAAACTGTTTCTATTAAAAAAGAATACAAAGAAATAAATATGTTAATATATAGATATTAAGCAAATACTAACCGAAGAGATCTTGGATAGCAGACAAAATAAGTTGCCAATAGAGACGGAGAGAGTCAACTCATCAAAATGTGTGTTTCAAATTTGTACACAAATGTATCTAAAGAAAGATTTAGACAAATTTGCCAACACAGTGGGAGATTTCAACACAGTGGGAGATTTCAACACAGTCTGCTATTACTAATAGGTAAAATTAGTAAAGATATAAATGATTTGAACAACACCACTTAGTAAGCCTGATTTAATCTAGAAATATAGGTCAGCATCCAATTGATACTGTCTTCCTAAGCAAAAATGAAGCAAATGAATTCAAGTGCTAGTAAATCTACCAAAGAGCTCTCAATAATTTCAAAATTTCCTATAAAGTACTCACTGTCTACAATGCAATTAAATTAGAAATTAAAAACAATAAGAAATAAAATCTCCATATATATGCCAATTAAAAACCCAATTCTAAGTGATTGACATGACCTTGGAAAACTCAAAATGGGAAATACTTCTAGTTGAATGGACTTTTCTCTCAATTTTGAATGTGATGGCAAATTATTTCAAGTAAATGAGAACATCAGAATTTCTACTTCATACTATGCAAAATATAAGTTGCATTATGATCTAAAGTATTATAGCAGAAATGATCAAACAATCATACATGCAAATTAGGAATCAGGAGCATTTAAATAGCTTGACTTTAAGATGATTTCCTGGAGAATGGCAACCCACTCCAGTATTCTTGCCTGGAAAATCCATGGACAGAGGAAGCCTGGTGGGCTATAGTCTACGGGGTCTCAAAGAGTTGGACACGGCTGAGCGACTACACAACAGCAAAGTGACATTTATAATTTTAGAAAGTAGACAAATAGCGAAAGTCAAAGTCATAGACTCTTAGTACTACACAGGGGTTTTATTTTATCCATTTGTTTATTTAAGCTGTGCTGGGTCTTTGCTGCTGCTTGTGGGCTGTCTCTAGTTGCACAGAGCAGGAGCTACTCTCTAGTTGCGACGCATGACTTCTCACGGAGTTGGCTTCTCTTCTTGTGCAGCACAGATTATGGGTCATGGGCTCAGCACTTGTGGCACACGGGCTTAGTTGCCCCGCAATGTGAGGAGTCTTCCCAGACTGGGGGTTGAAACCATGTCCCCTGCATTGGCAGGTGGATTCCTTAACCACTGGATCACCAGGGAAGTCCCGCACAGGGATTTTATAGTAAATTTAATTCTGTTTTACCCGATAAGGAAAATTAAGGTTGAGAGAAGTGTCTTATTAAATCTTCTATGATTGGGGGAGAGGGAAAGATGGCGGAGGAATAGGACGGCAAGACCACTTTCTCCCTCACAAATTCCTCAAAAGAACATTTCAACGCCGAGCAAACTTCACAAAACAACTTCTGTAGGCTGGCAGAGGACATCAGGCAACCAGAAAAGCAGATCATTGTCTTCAAAAACAGGTAGGAAAAAATATAAAAGACGAAAAGGAGACAAAGGAGGTGGGGAGGGAGCTCCGTCCCGGGAAGGGAAGCCCGTCCCAGGAAGGGAATTTTAAGAAGAGAGGTTTCCAAACACCAGGAAACACTCTCCCTGCCGAGTCTGTGGCGAGCCTTGGAAACACAGAGGGCAACATAACAGGAAGGAAAAATAGACAAATAATTAAAACCAACAGATTACAAGCCCAACAGTAACTCCCCCAGCGGAAAAGCAGCGCAGACGCCTGCATCCGCCATTGGGAAGCGGGGGCAGGGCAGGGACGCGCGGGAGGCGAGGGCTGCAGTGCTTTGTAAGAATCGGGCAGGAACGCCCCACGCGCAACCAGAACGATCTAACTTGGGCTAGCAAACCAGACTGTGGGATAGCTACCACGCGAAAAGCTTGAACATAAGACACCGCCAGGACCGAGCACAGAACAAAGGACGGAACGGGAAAAGCCGGCTGCAGACCATCCCCCGCCGGGGACAGGCAGCCAGAGCCGTAAGGACTGGAAAGGGGCAATTGCAGACTCGGGACCTAACTGCAAGCAAGCTCCTTTGCTAAGACTTCTGGGGGTGCTGGACAGTCACAATCTACTGCACGGGGTGCGCCAGCGGTCCGCCCAGAAAGCTGAGCAGCAGCGGCAGAAAAGGTGACAAGCCGCGGCGATCGCGCTCGCCAAACTCCTGAGCTACTCGGAACTGGGAAGGGCACAAAGCGCAGTTCCAGCAGAATCTGTGCCTCTGAGGGCTGCCTGAGCGCTGAACCTGAGCGGCTTGGACCGGGGAAGTGCACGCAGCCTAGGGCCAGCCCCAGACGGTTCCCGGCTGAGCATCCTAGAGCTGGAGCGGTTTGTGCGCCGCGAGAAAGGACAGGTCAAGCCGGGCAGAGATACTGCGTGCACACGACAGTGCTATTTGTTAGCAGCAGCCCCCCTCCTCACAGCGCAACTAAACTAGTGAGCCTAAAAAGCCAGCAAACAGAAGAAGTTAAACAGAGGGAACCACCTTGGAAGTGATCCCACACGGCCCATTACACCAGAAAGGGCCAGATATTTTTAAAATCATTCCTTTTTTTTTTTTTTTTTTTGCTTTTTTTTCTAACTTTTTTTTAATTGTTAAGTCTTCTATTTCCCCTCTAATTTTTATTTCTATAACCTATTATTACTATATTTTTGTTTGTTTTAAAAAGACTTTTTTTCTTTTTTTTTTTTTTTTAAGGCAAACACCATATACAGTCTTTGGATGGTTGTTGATGGCTTTTTTTTTTTCTTGATTGTTTGTTTGTTTGTTTTTTAATAATTCTTTTTCTTTTTTTTTTCTTTCTTTCTTCCTTTTTCCTTCTGCTTCTCTCTAATATTGTATCTTTGAAAATCCAACCTCTACTCTAGATTTTTAATCTTTGCTCTTAGGTTTTTGTGGTCAATTTTGTACATTTAAAAACCCAAACTTCACTATCCCAGTTTACCTGAGAGCGAGATTACTGGCTTGACCACTCTCTCCTCCTCTGGACTCTCCTTTTTCTCCACCAGGTGGCCTCTGTCTCTTTTCTCCCCCATCTCTCCTCTATCCAACTCTGTGAATCTCTGTGTGTTCCAGACAGTGGAGAACACCTAAGGAACAGGTTACTGGCAGGATTTGTCTCTCTCCTACTCATTCCTCTCTCTGATCCTCCTGGTCACCTCTGTCTACTTCCTCCCTCTCCTCTTCCCCGTATAACTCTGTAAATACCTCTGAGCGGTCCAGACTATAGAGCACACATAAGGAAGTGACTACTGGCTAGCTTGCTCTCTTCTCTTTTGATCTCACCGCACCTCATTCCAGTTACCTCTAACTACCCC
Source organism: Capra hircus (assembly GCF_001704415.2). Lineage (NCBI taxonomy): Eukaryota > Metazoa > Chordata > Mammalia > Artiodactyla > Bovidae > Capra > Capra hircus. Next base: position 11,178 of record NW_017215702.1, read on the forward strand.
CTCCATCTTCTCTTCTCCTTATAACTCAGTGAACCCCTCTGAGTGTCCCTCAATGTGGAGAAACTTTTCATCTTTAACCTAGATGTTTTATCATCAGTGCTGTATAGATGGAGAAGTCTAGAGGCTACTGTAAAAATAAAACTGAAAACCAGAAGCAGGAGGCTTAAATCCAAAGCCTGAAAACATTAGAGAACTCTTGAATTCAGGGAACATTAAGCAATAGGAGCCCATCTAATGCCTTCATACCTACACCGAAACCAAGTTCCACCTAAGGGCCAACAAATTCCAAAACAAGACATACCACGCAAATTCTCCAGCAACACAGGAACACTCCCCTGAGCTTCAATATACAGGCAGCTCAAAATTATCCCAAAACCTTTGATGTCTCGTAACCCATTACGGGTCACTCCATTGCACTCCAGAGAGAAGAAACCCAGCTCCACCCACCAAAACTCGAACACAAGCCTCCCTAACCAGGAAACCTTGACAAGCCACTGATAGAACCCCACCCAAAGTGAGGAAGCTCCATAATAAAGAGAACTCCACAAATTACCAGAATATAAAAAGGCCACCCCAAACGCAGCAATATAACCAAGATGAAGAGACAGAGGAATACTCAGCAGGTAAAGGAACAGGAGAGTTGCCCACCAAACCAAACAAAAGTGGAAGAAGTAGGGAATCTACCGGAGAAGGAATTCCGAATATTGATAGTGAAAATGATCCAAAATCTTGAAATCAAAATGGAATCACAGATAAATAGGCTAGAGACAAGGATTGAGAAGATGCAAGAAAGGTTTAACAAGGACCTAGAAGAAATAAAAAAGAGTCAAAATATAATGAATAATGCAATAAATGAGATCAGAAACACTCTGGAGGCAACAATTAGTAGAATAACGGAGGCAGAAGATAGGATTAGTGAAATAGAAGATAGAATGGTAGAAATAAATGAATCAGAGAGGAAAAAAGAAAAACGAATTAAAAGAAATGAGGACAATCTCAGAGACCTCCAGGACAATATGAAACGCTCCAACATTCGAATTATAGGAGTCCCAGAAGAAGAAGACAGAAAGAAAGATCATGAGAAAATCCTTGAGGAGATAATAGTTGAAAACTTCCCTAAAATGGGGAAGGAAATAATCACCCAAGTACAAGAAACACAGAGAGTTCCAAATAGGATAAACCCAAGACGAAACACCCCAAGACACATATTAATCAAATTAACAAAGATCAAACACAAAGAACAAATATTAAAAGCAGCAAGGGAAAAACAACAAATAACACACAAGGGGATTCCTATTAGGATAACAGCTGATCTTTCAATAGAAACTCTTCAGGCCAGGAGGGAATGGCAAGACATACTTAAAGTGATGAAAGACAATAACCTACAGCCCAGAATACTGTACCCAGCAAGGATCTCATTCAAATATGAAGGAGAAATCAAAAGCTTTACAGACAAGCAAAAGCTGAGAGAATTCAGCACCACCAAACCAGCTCTCCAACAAATTCTAAAGGATATTCTCTAGACAGGAAACACGAAAAGGGTGTATAAACTCGAACCCAAAACAATAAAGTAAATGGTAACGGGATCACACTTATCAATAATTACCTTAAACGTAAATGGGTTGAACGCCCCAACCAAAAGACAGAGACTGGCCGAATGGATACAAAAACAAGACCCCTCTATATGCTGCTTACAAGAGACCCACCTCAAAACAAGGGACACATACAGACTGAAAGTGAAGGGCTGGAAAAAGATATACCACGCAAATAGAGACCAAAAGAAAGCAGGAGTGGCAATACTCATATCTGATAAAATAGACTTTAAAACAAAGGCTGTGAAAAGAGACAAAGAAGGCCACTACATAATGATCAAAGGAACAATCCAAGAAGAAGATATAACAATTATAAATACATATGCCCCCAATATAGGAGCCCCGCAATATGTAAGACAAATGCTAACAAGTATGAAAGGGGAAATCAACAATAACACAATAATAGTGGGAGACTTTAATACCCCACTCACACCTATGGACAGATCAACTAAACAGAAAATTAACAAAGAAACGCAAACTTTAAATGATATATTAGATCAGTTAGACCTAATTGATATCTATAGGACATTTCACCCCAAAACAATGAATTTCACTTTTTTTTCAAGTGCTCATGGAACCTTCTCCAGGATAGATCACATCCTGGGCCATAAATCTAAACTTGATAAATTCAAAAAAATCGAAATCATTCCAAGCATCTTTTCTGACCATAATGCATTAAGATTAGATCTCAATTACAGGAGAAAAACTATTAAAAATTCCAACATATGGAGGTTGAACAACACACTTCTGAATAACCAACAAATCACAGAAGAAATCAAAAAAGAAATCAAAATATGCATAGAAACTAATGAAAATGAAAACACAACAACCCAAAACCTGTGGGACACTATAAAAGCAGTGCTAAGAGGAAAGTTCATAGCAATACAGGCATACCTCAAGAAACAAGAAAAAAGTCAAATGAATAACCTAACTCTGCAACTAAAGCAACTAGAAAAGGAAGAGTTGGAGAACCCCAGAGTTAGTAGAAGGAAAGAAATCTTAAAAATTCGGGCAGAAATAAATGCAAAAGAAACAAAAGAGACCATAGCAAAAATTAACAAAGCCAAAAGCTGGTTCTTTGAAAGGATAAATAAAATTGACAAACCATTAGCCAGACTCATCAAGAAGCAAAGAGAGAAAAATCAAATCAATAAAATTAGAAATGAAAATGGAGAGATCACAACAGACAACACAGAAATACAAAGGATCATAAGAGACTACTATCAGCAGTTGTATGCCAATAAAATGGACAACGTGGAAGAAATGGACAAATTCTTAGAAAAGTACAATTTTCCAAAACTGAACCAGGAAGAAATAGAAAATCTTAACAGACCCATCACAAGCACAGAAATTGAAACTGTAATCAGAAATCTTCCAGCAAACAAAAGCCCAGGTCCAGACGGCTTCACAGCTGAATTCTACCAAAAATTTCGAGAAGAGCTAACACCTATCCTCCTCAAACTCTTCCAGAAAATTGCAGAGGAAGGTAAACTTCCAAACTCATTCTATGAGGCCACCATCACCCTAATACCAAAACCTGACAAAGATGTCACAAAAAAGGAAAACTACAGGCCAATATCACTGATGAACATAGATGCAAAAATCCTCAACAAAATTCTAGCAATCAGAATCCAACAACACATTAAAAAGATCATACACCATGACCAAGTGGGCTTTATCCCAGGGATGCAAGGATTCTTCAATATCCGCAAATCAATCAATGTAATTCACCACATTAACAAATTGAAAAATAAAAACCATATGATTATCTCAATAGATGCAGAGAAAGCCTTTGACAAAATTCAACATCCATTTATGATAAAAACTCTCCAGAAAGCAGGAATAGAAGGAACATACCTCAACATAATAAAAGCAATATATGAGAAACCCACAGCAAACATTATCCTCAATGGTGAAAAATTGAAAGCATTCCCCCTAAAGTCAGGAACAAGACAAGGGTGTCCACTTTCACTGCTACTATTCAACATAGTTCTGGAAGTTTTGGCCACAGCAATCAGAGCAGAAAAAGAAATAAAAGGAATCCAAATTGGAAAAGAAGAAGTAAAACTCTCACTGTTTGCAGATGACATGATCCTCTACATGGAAAACCCTAAAGACTCCACCAGAAAATTACTAGACCTAATCAATGAATATAGTAAAGTTGCAGGATATAAAATCAACACACAGAAATCCCTTGCATTCCTATACACGAATAATGAGAAAGTAGAAAAAGAAATTAAGGAAACAATTCCATTCACCATTGCAACGAAAAGAATAAAATACTTAGGAATATATCTACCTAAAGAAACTAAAGACCTATATATAGAAAACTATAAAACACTGATGAAAGAAATCAAAGAGGACACTAATAGATGGAGAAATATACCATGTTCATGGATCGGAAGAATCAATATAGTGAAAATGAGTATACTACCCAAAGCAATTTACAAATTTAATGCAATCCCTGTCAAGCTACCAGCCACATTTTTCACAAAACTAGAACAAATAATTTCAAGATTTGTATGGAAACACAAAAAACCTCGAATAGCCAAAGCAATCTTGAGAAAGAAGAATGGAACTGGAGGAATCAACTTGCCTGACTTAGGCTCTACTACAAAGCCACAGGCATCAAGACAGTATGGTACTGGCACAAAGACAGACATATAGATCAATGGAACAAAATAGAAAGCCCAGAGATAAATCTGTGCACCTATGGACACCTTATCTTTGACAAAGGAGGCAAGAATATACAATGGAGTAAAGACAATCTCTTTAACAAGTGGTGCTGGGAAAACTGGTCAACCACTTGTAAAACAATGAAACTAGATCACTTTCTAACACCGTACACAAAAATAAACTCAAAATGGATTAAAGATCTAAATGTAAGATCAGAAACTATAAAACTCCTAGAGGAGAACATAGGCAAAACACTCTCAGACATAAATCACAGCAGGATCCTCTATGATCCACCTCCCAGAATTCTGGAAATAAAAGCAAAAATAAACAAATGGGATCTAATTAAAATTAAAAGCTTCTGTACAACAAAGGAAAATATAAGCAAGGTGAAAAGACAGCCTTCTGAATGGGAGAAAATAATAGCAAATGAAACAACTGACAAACAACTAATCTCAAAAATATACAAGCAACTTATGCAGCTCAATTCCAGAAAAATAAACGACCCAATCAAAAAATGGGCCAAAGAACTAAATAGACATTTCTCCAAAGAAGACATACGGATGGCTAACAAACACATGAAAAGATGCTCAACATCACTCATTATTAGAGAAATGCAAATCAAAACCACAATGAGGTACCACTTCACACCAGTCAGAATGGCTGCGATCCAAAAATCTGCAAGCAATAAATGCTGGAGAGGGTGTGGAGAAAAGGGAACCCTCCTACACTGTTGGTGGGAATGCAAACTAGTACAGCCACTATGGAGAACAGTGTGGAGATTCCTTAAAAAATTGCAAATAGAACTACCTTATGACCCAGCAATCCCACTGCTGGGCATACACACTGAGGAAACCAGAATTGAAAGAGACACATGTACCCCAATGTTCATCGCAGCACTGTTTATAATAGCCAGGACATGGAAACAACCTAGATGTCCACCAGCAGATGAATGGATAAGAAAGCTGTGGTACATATACACAATGGAGTATTACTCAGCCGTTAAAAAGAATTCATTTGAATCAGTTCTGATGAGATGGATGAAACTGGAGCCAATTATACAGAGTGAAGTAAGCCAGAAAGAAAAACACCAATACAGTATACTAACACATATATATGGAATTTAGGAAGATGGCAATGACGACCCTGTATGCAAGACAGGAAAAAAGACACAGATGTGTATAACGGACTTTTGGACTCAGAGGGAGAGGGAGAGGGTGGGACGATTTGGGAGAATGGGAATTCTAACATGTATACTGTCATGTAAGAATTGAATCGCCAGTCCATGTCTGACGTAGGGTGCAGCTTGCTTGGGGCAGGTGCATGGGGATGACCCAGAGAGATGTTGTGGGGAGGGAGGTGGGAGGGGGGTTCATGTTTGGGAACGCATGTAAGAATTGAAGATTTTAAAATTTAAAAAAAAAAAATAAATAATAAATAAAAATAAATTACTTTCTAAAATTAAAAAAAAAAAAAATCTTCTATGATTGATTGATGTTAACCTAGGATTCAAACCTAGGTGTATTGACAGCAGAATGCCATGGATTCAGAAAGACATAGATTCAAGTCTTTTCTCCACAGCTTATCTAGCAGAGCTTCAGTTTTTGTATCTGAAAAAAAAAAAAAAAAAGAGTTAATTGGTTAATGGGCTTCCCTGATAGCTAAGTTGGTAAAGACCTAGGTTCAATCCCTGGGTTGGGAAGATCCCCTGGAGAAGGGAAAGGCTACCCATTCCAGTATTCTGACCTGGAGAATTTCACGGACTATATAAAGTCCATGGGGTTGAAAAGTCAGACACGGCTAAGCAACTTTCACTTTTACTTTTCTTATTTCCAAGTTTGTAAAATTCATAAAATTATATGAACTACTATGAATACATCTCAGTAAAGAATGCTCCTTGTTTATTAGGTAATAGTCCTTCTATTAAACAACTGGTTCTGAGAAAATTGCTGCCATATTTTAAACATAAAATGATATAAAATGATACTGTGTTCATCTATTTTTTAAAGAGGTTCGTGTCTTAAGTTTATATTTTTACATAAAAGCTGCTTCCCTAGTGGCTCAATGGTCAAAGAATCTGCTGCAATGCAGAACTGCAGGAGATGCAGTTTTGATCCATAGGTGGGGAAGATCCCCTGGAGGAGGGCATGACAACCCACTCTAGTATTCCTGTCTGGAGAATCCCAGGGACAGAGGAGCTTGGCAGGTTATAGTCTGTAGGGTTGCAAAGGGTTGGACACAACTGAAATGACTTAGCATGCACGTACATTGCAGATAAGCTAGAGAGTATGAAATAGCCATTTGTGAATCTGAGCAAAACACAAAACAAATATTCTAAGACAGTGATTTATAGAGTTTTAATCATAATTGTCTCTGATTACCACTTGATAATAAGCAACTTTGTTTTTTCTAGTCTCCATTTCTGAAAAGAGCTTTATGATGAATCTGGCCTGTAACGTTTCAATTGTGCTTGGATGTCTATTTTGCTTGAATCAACACCTTCTATATGAGGTTAACCAATAAGCATGAAGCACACGTAGCAGGTAATGGTTTTAAGGAAGTTCAGCTAGAGCTACAGCTTAGTTTCTCAGCTTAGTTTCTAAGCCCAAGATAATTTAGTTAGGGGTGCTCTTCCACGGGAGAGAGGAACAAGACCCTATAATGGTCTTGTGGAAGCTGGGAGATAATTTGTCTCATTCTGAGGATTCAAAACCACACAGTCACAGGCAAGGTCTCACAGAATTCTTAGGTCAACCTCTGTGCAAAAGTCCCTGCATTGGCATAGGGTCTGAGGACTTGAGTCTGCACCAATCTCTTTCTCATAGAACTTAAAAATGTGGAGGTTTTGGGTCTACACTGAGCAACTGATTCCATATTTCAGATGCAAACCCTGATCCTCTGTATTAAAAGCTCGATTTAGATTCCATAGGTACCAAAGTTTAGCAACGAAGCCCTGTGTTTTTGTCTTCCTAAATCACAGCTCTGATGACATCATTTCCTGGCTCAAAAATATCTTTCATGGCTCCCTGTTGCCCCAGGAATTAGGTACTAACTGTGTAGGTTGCCATTTGACTTCCACAATATCGTCTGAAAAGGTCTGTTTCCCTGTGTCATATCCCATAGCCTTGGGACAGAAACCCAAGGCTACAAGTTGAATGCTAATCTTTCCAAATGCCCGTCTCCAAATCAACAGCTTGAGATCACCTGGATCTTAAGCTTCTTAAGAAGACATTCCTATTGCCTTCCTTCCTCAGTGCAGTGGGGAGAGGAATCCCACTTTCTAACAAGCAACTGAGGTGAGCTTGGGGCAAGTCTTATTTCTTCTTGTGCTGAATTTAGTCCTACTGTTTTCAGCCCAAATACGCCCTATTCCATCTGTCAGACCTAAAACTCAGCTCAGATTCACCATCCACTGTTTGACTACCCCTGTAAGTAAACTTCCTTTACACAAGACCCCCAAATACAGCATCTTCAGTCTTTCATCTAGTGTCTCTCTTTCCTTCCCTGCTCATAGATCCCTGAGGAAAGAATCTGTCTTCCCATTTTTATATTCTCCATAATGTTTATTTCAGTGATTGGTTTGAGGTAAATAATCAATCAGTTTCTCTAGAACTGAACACAAAAGGGATATGGAGCCTAGCCCTGGTAGAGAGCATGACAGAGCTAAAGTGAGTGGCAAGAATGAGTACAAAAAGAGATTCTCATGGGGTGAGCAGGGGCAAGGCATTCTAGGGGCAGAACCAGAACTTCTCTTAAAAATTTAGATTCTTTATCTTTCAGAAAACTGGGAAACACACACATACATAATGGTGGAGAAAATAACTTCAATTATGTACTCAGTCTGCTTGAAAGGAGAGAAATAAACCAAACATCAACAGTGATTATCTCTAGAACTGTGGGGGGTTTTGCTTTTCTACCTATGATTTTATGTTTTTTCTGAAGTTTTCTTCAATGAGAAACATTTTATTTTTGCAGTCATATGAAAAGTGTTTGAAAACACCTAGATGGCTAACACAAAGTCAGTGTTCTCACAGGACTAACAGGCTGGTTGGTGAGCAGACACAAGGACAGAGCAGTTCAATTTTATGTGATAAATGAAGTGACAGAGAAGTGCACAGAGTGCTAGGAATCACCTGCCTGTACCACCTAATCCTGACCCTCTCTCCGTCTTGATGGAGGCTTCACAGATGCAGAGGACTTGAATGATCTCAAGGACAAATATTTAACTTAAAATGCTAATTTAACTGATATGCAGAGTACATCATGTGAAATCCCAGGCTGGATGAATCACAGGCTGGAGTCAAGATTGTTGGGAGAAATATCAATAACCCCAGATATGCAGATGATCCCACTCTGATGGCAGAAAGCGAAGAGGAACTAAAAAGCTTCTTGATGAAGGTGAAAGAGGACAGTGAAAAAACTGGCTTAAAACTTCACATTCAATAGACTAAGTACATGGTATCCAGTCCCATTACTTCATGGCAAATAGATGGGGGAAAAAATAGGAAACAGTGACAAATTTTATTTTGGGAGGCCTCCAAAATCACCACAGATGATGACTGCAACCATAGAATTAAAAGACCCTTGCTCCTTGGAAGAAAGCCATGACAAAAATAGACAGTGTGTTAAAAAGCAGAGACATTGCTTTTCCAACAAAGGTTGGTATAGTCAAAGCTATGGTTTTTCCAGTAGTCATGTACAGATGTGAGAGCTGGACCATAAAGAAGGCTGAGAGCCAAAGAATTGATGCCTTTTGCATTGTGGTGTCGGAGAAGACTCTTGAGTGTCCATTGGACTGCAAGGGTATATGTCAATCCCAGTCTCTCAATTTATCCCTCCCTCCCCCTTACCCCTTGGTAATCATAAATTTGCTTTCTGCATCTATAACTTTATTTCTGTTTTGTAAATAAGTTCATTTGTATCCCTTTTTAGATTCCAAATATGAGTGATACCATACGATATTTATCTTTCTCTGTCTAACGTACTTCACTTAGTATAACAGTCTCAAAGTCCAGCCATGTTGCTGCAAATGGCATCATTTTGTCCCTTTTATGGCTGAGTAATATTCCATTGTATATATGTACCACTTCTTTACATATTCCTCTGTATAGTGGAGGACACTCAGTACTTTATAATGGCCTATATGGGGAAAGAATCTTAAAAAGTGACTCCATGTATCTGTATAATTGATTCTCTTTGCTGTACACCTGAAACCAACACAGTACTGTAAATCAACCATACTCCAATAAAAAATTTTTTTTAAAAAGGAGGTTGCAAACACTTCTATTTGTGTTTCAAAATCTCACTTTGCTTTTTGTAGTGGTCTGTTATGTTTTAACATCACAGAATAACGATACCATAAAGCTCCTGTGTAAAGTTTTCTTTAGTAGCAGGTAATCAAAAGAGAAACTCTAAACTGTTTCCAAACGTGATTCATAATCAGAATCTCTATGATTTTTTGATAAAACACTGATTCCTTGTCCATCCCAGACAGGGTTTTTAGATTCTCGGTTAATTCTAATAGTAAATCCTATTTGAGAACTATTCGAGGGCTTCTCAGGTGGCACTAGTGTAAAGAACCTTCTTGCCAATGCAGGAGACATAAGAGTCGTGGAATTGATCCCTGGGTTGGGAAGATCCCCTGCAGGAGCATATGGCAACTCACTCCAATATTCTTGCCTGGGAAATTCTGTGGGCAGAGGAGCCTGGTGGGCTATGGTCCATAGGATCTCAAAAAGTCAGACACGATTGGAACAATTTAGCACACATGCACAGGAACTATTCTAGATGCTCTGTTGTTTTCAGCCCTTTTTGCCATTAGAATCACTTGGAGAACTTTTTAAACCTACAGATGCCCAGGCAGCTTCACTCCCCAAGATTCTGGTTCATTGATCCCAAGCAAGATGGGGCATCTACATTTAAACAAAAAATCCCCAGGTGACACTAGTGTGCAGTCTGGCTAAGGACCGCTGCTGCTGCTAAGTCGCTTCAGTTGTGTCCAACTCTGTGTGACCCCATAGATGGCAGCCCACCAGGCTCCTCCATCCATGGGATTTTCCAGGCAAGAGTACTGGAATGGGGTGCCATTGCCTGCTGAGGTCTCAATTCTACTGTTGTACCAGATAAGGTGTACTGAAAGAAAGTGTGGAGAGGAGAAGGATATAGAGAAATAGGTAGGAGGTGGGCAAGATAGTATCCTGGTTAGCAGCACCAGCTTTGGAATCAGACACACAGGGTTTGGGCTTCACCAGTTATGAGATGATCATTAAGCTACTTAATCTTTCTGAGCCTCAGCTTTCTCACCTGTAAGTGAAGTTGATTATGTGGCTGTAAAGTTCTTAGCATCATACTTGCTAAATGTGAGCTGCTAGTATTAAGAAAGAATTTTAGGCAGAAAGAAGTATTAAGTGTTGCTGGAGGGTGAAATAAGATTAGTCCTAAAGATTTTCACTGAAATTAGCAACATGAAAGTCATGTTAATTTCAACAAGAGCATTTTGGGTACAGCAATAGGAAGGAAATCTAAAATTTATTCTGAGCTCCATTTCTGAAATCATTTAGATCTCCAGAAAACTACACACCTGAACTTGAAAATTTACCTGTCTGGTGGAAAACCCTTCACATAACTTTAATATTGTCCTCATTTTTATGAAGAACTCATAAGTGAAAATGACTATGAAAACACTTATCATCGTGCCCTCCATTTTCAAAAAGAACCTTTTCGAATGGTTACATGTGTAAGACGTGCATTTTTTGTAAATCTGCTATCAAATACATCTTTATAAAGCTGTATGAAGTGTCAGTGACTCAGTCATGTTTGACTCTTTGTGACTCCATGGACTGTAGCCCACCAGGCTCCCTCTGTCCATGGGATTCTCCAGACAAGGATACTGGAGTGGGTTGCCATTGTCTTCTCTGGGGGATCTTCCGGACCCAGGTATTGAACCTGGGTTTCCTGTTGCAGGCAGATGCTTTACCATCTGAGCCACCAGGGAAGCCCTCACCCCTTAATTTTTTTTCTCTATAGACAGCAGAGTCAGGATTGTTTCCCTGTAGAAGACCAGACCGAGTCCTGAAAAGCAGTGCAAACAACACAGACCTTAGCATTCATCTCAACTCTATTCAGACTGCCCAGCCTGTGTTCTGTCTTGTCTCTTCTCTGTAGCAGATAGATCTTTTAGGTTGCATTTGTTTTCCCCAGACCTGATACTTGCATTTTCCTCTGATTCCAAGGTCACTGAGACATGGATACAGGCTTCCCTTTACTCCCTGTGCCAGACTGCAATAGTGATCAAGCAAAGATGTACCACTTCCCAAGGTGCAAAATTGACTACAGCCCAGATGACCAGTGTTAAGGGAATAAGTAAAAACAAAGTCCAGGACTTTGTGATGGACAGGGAAGCCTGGCGTGCTGCAGTCCATGGGGTTGCAAAAAGTCAGACCTGAGTGAGTGACTGAACTAACTGAAAAACAAAGCAAAATAAACGCAAAAATCTTAGTTTTGACACACTAAAAATGCACTTAAAATGGCAAGTATTCTGATACTTACACAATACATATATGCCATGATACTACCTGGCCAAAGGACTCAATTTAACATATATACACTGATTACTGTTATGTACATTGAAGTCCAAATACACTGAGTAAGTAGGAAGGTAATTTAGAAAGATGTAAAATGTTAGAGTTTAATATTTGTCAGACTTCCTTACTCTACAAAAATGGCCTACATGAGGAGAAATCAAGCTGGAAAGTGCTTGACCTGTTTATGTTAAATCAGCCTTCCTAAGACTCTTGGACTAATGAAAGCAATTTGTCCATCAAGTCTTTCACCGAAGATCAATTACATTTTAGGATATGCAATGAATAAGCCTTTGGTTTCATCTCTTAAATCAGTTTCACTCTTCAAAATAAGTGGCATTTTTGACTTCTGCCATTGTTAATCAGAACCATAAAAATTAAGCCTCAGCAAGTCAAGTAAATTTGTAGACAGGAATTCAAAGAGAGGTCTCTATCTCAATGAAACGCAGGACTGGCTGCCTTATAAAATTAAACATTTGACTTGGGAAATAAATTTTAAAGGAATTATAAACCACTCTGCATTTGCTATTATGCTTGTACTAAATAAAAAGGCAAATAAATGACTAATTATCATTTTCCATTTAACTAAAATAAACACACTGATTGCCTCGAAAACTTCACCTACTTATTCAACTGCGGGCACTCTCTTGAAAGCAATGATTCCTGCTAGTATTTTACTATATTTCTCTAAACCGTTAAGGATCACGCTTAATACTTCCATTCGCTTGCTGGCCATGACCATACCTGTAACTGCCCATGCCTGCTAACTGCCCCATGCCTTATAG
>NW_017215703.1:0-13713 GCF_001704415.2 Capra hircus
AAGTTCCAGAGGTTAAGGTGTGATTAGCCTCGAGATGCCTCAGGGGAAATGGGCCTCATCTCGCCTGGAGGGGAGAACCTCCTGGATTATCTTGGGTTGGAGCAGGTGCTCTCTCTTAGGATGGGGACCTCAGGACCCGCTCCTGTGGCCTCAGAAAAGGCCAGTGCCCATGGGGAGTTGCTAGGGGCGGCCTCTCAGGATTCCTCTCACGTCGATGCCGGGCCTAAGACCTTGTGTGGAGAGCCCGAGCGGAGGCGGCGCGGAGCGTTTCGGTTCTCAGTGCCTGGGCACCGGTGTGTGGTGTGAGGCTGCGGCGGAGCCTCTACACTGAAGGTGCGAGAGGTTGGCAGCTTCGATTGAAGCACATCGAGCGGCGACAGCAGTGAAAGTCATGAGCGAGCGGCGGGAGAACTACGGCGAGGGGAATCCCGTTCTGCTTCCAGAAGCGGAAGTGCTCATGGATCTGGGAAATCTGCAAGTCATACCCCTGCAAGGTCTCGCTCCAAGGAAGATTCCAGGCGTTCCAGATCAAAGTCCAGGTCCAGATCGGAATCTAGGTCTAGATCCAGAAGAAGTTCTCGGAGGCATTATACAAGGTCACGATCTCGGTCCCGGTCCCATAGAAGATCTCGTAGCAGATCTTACAGCAGAGATTATCGAAGACGGCATAGCCACAGTCATTCTCCCATGTCTACTCGCTGGCGTCATGTTGGGAATCGGGCAAATCCTGATCCTAACTGTTGTCTTGGAGTATTTGGATTGAGCTTGTATACTACTAAAAAGAGATCTAAGAGAAATGTTCTCTAAATATGGCCAATTGCTGATGTATCTATTGTATATGACCAGCAGTCTAGACGTTCAAGAGGATTTGCCTTTGTATACTTTGAAAATGTAGATGATGCCAAGGAAGCAAAAGAGCGTGCCAATGGAATGGAGCTTGATGGATGTAGGATCAGAGTTGACTTCTCCATAACGAAAAGACCACATACTCCAACAGCAGGAATTTACATGGGGAGACCTACCTATGGCAGCTCACGCCGTCGAGATTACTATGACAGAGGATATGATCGAGGCTATGATGATCGGGACTATTACAGCAGATCGTACAGAGGAGGAGGAGGAGGAGGAGGAGGAGGATGGAGAGCTGCTCAAGACAGGATCAGAAATACAGAAGACGGTCACCTTCTCCCTACTATAGTCGTGGAGGATACAGATCACGTTCCAGATCTCGATCATACTCACCTCGTCGCTATTAAAGCATGAAGATGAAGACTTTCTAAACCTGCCCTAGAGTTGGGATATTGTTTGTGGACCAATTTTTTTTATTGTCTCCTGTTTAAAAAGTGAACAGTGCCTGGTGAAGTTAGGTGACTTTTACACCTTTTATGATGACTACTTTTGGTGGAGTTGAAATGCTGTTTTCATTCTGCATTTGTGTAGTTCGGTGCTTTGTTCAAAGTTAAGTGTTTTCAGAAAAGTATGTTTTACATGTATTTTTTTACAGTCTAAAATTTTGACTGCTGAGAAGTTTCTATGTACAGAAACTTCATTTAAATGGTTTTTCTACTGAATACAGGGTATTCTGAAGATTGAAGCCTGTGTGTAAAATGCTACCAAATGGCAAAAAGCAACAATAACGTTTGGTTTTTACTTTTCTTTCTAACATATCAATGCTTAGGAGAACTGTTGCTGATTAGATTGTCAGTAGTAAATTAAAGAAAAAATGCCCGTTTTCCTCGAGTCCATGAAACATACCATACTTAATATACCTGCAGTTAAGTGATAAAAATTACGCTCTGTAACTCTATACTGCTAGTGTTAAAAACTAAAGATCTTTCAATACAGCAAATGCTTAATGCTTATATAAATGTGACTTTGTCAGCCCTTTATGTAATCTGTATTATTACATAGCAGGGAATAAGATGAGTTGCACAATGTATGCCTTAAAAAGGCTATTTCTTAAAGCTGTTAGAAGGGATAATGGTATTTCAATTAGTAATCAGCAAGTGAAAATAATATTCACCACAAATGTACTCTTGTTCTTCTAGCTTTTAAGACTATATGGAAAAACCTGGGTGCTTCAGAGTTTTGAGAAAAAAGAAGGGAACACTACACCTGTGTTGTGGATGATCTGAAGACTTTGCCTGTTCATTTTTTAAATACTACTTTCAGGTTCTTTGCTTACCAAAGGAGGCCCAATTTCACTCAAAAGTTTTGAGAACTATGTTTAAATAAATGCAAAGAAAAGAGTAAACAGGAAAGGAAAAAAAAAGACCTTGTGAGGAGTTGGGGCAGGAACCTGAGGATTCCTCTACAGTGCTGACATGGATCTTGGGGTACTTCTGGAGCCCCCCCAGGGAAGTCAGTCTTCGTCCTCGAATGGGGGCATGCACGTGCGCTTTCCTCCCCGAGCTGTAGCAGCAGTGTCACGCTTCCGTCGCGTGGATCAAGTGATCTGTGGCTTTTCCTCCAGGCTTTACCACGAGGCTATCCCAGAGGGCTGTCCCACATGCCGCCGAGGTGTGAGTCGAACCTCGGCGTGAAAGTCGAGGCAGTGCAGGGAAAACAGGTTCCTCTGGAATGGACTGAGACATCTAGGGGACTCTTGGAATGGTGGCACGACTCTGGAGTTCCTCTCGCATTTCCTGTGGAGAGCGCCTCCACTTGAGATGCGACCGGGAACGCCGGGAATTCTTTCCTGACGAAGCAGGGAAAGGATCCCACATCTCGAGCTACGAGGCGGAAAGGGGCTCCTCTGGATGTGGGCGGGGACCCTCGTGCTTCCTATCGAGAGGAGACGGGTATATCGGGGAACTTCTTGAGTGGCAGCAAGGGTGTGAAGGGACCCTTTGGAAGTTCCAGAGGTTAGGTGTGATTAGCCTCCAGACGCTTCAGCGGAAATGGGCTTCATCTCGCCTGGAGGGGAGAACCTCCTGGATTTTCTCGAGTTGCGGCAGGTGCTCTCGACTTACGACGGGGACCTCAGGGACCCGCTCTGGAGGCCTCAGGAAAGGCCAGTCCACATGCGAGTTGCTCGGGGGGCCTCTCGGGATTCCTCTACCATCGATGCCGGGGCCTAAGACCTTGTGTGGAGTCGGTGCCGGAAACCTGAGGATTCCTCTGCAGTGCTGACATGCATTCTAGGGGTACTTCTGGAGTCTCCCCAGGGGAGTCAGTCCTCGTTTTGAGTGGGCGCATGCACGTGCGGCTTACCTCCGGAGCTGTGGCAGCAGTGTCATGCTTCCCTTCGCCTGGATCAAGGATCTGTGGCTTTCCCACGAGGCTTTCCCACAGGGCTATCCCACGTACCACCGTGGTGTGAGTCGATCGATGGCTTGAAAGTCAACGCAGTGCAAGGAAAACAGGTTTCCCTGGAATGGACTGAGACAATCTGGAGAATCTGGGAATGGTGGCACGACCCTGGAGTTCCTCTCGCCTTTCCTGTGCGAGAGCGCCTCCTCTTGAGATGCGACGGGAACGCCGGGAATTCTTTCCCGACCGCGGAGGGAAAGGATCCCTCCTCTCGAGCTAGGAGGCGGAAACGGGGCTCCTCTGTATGTGGGCGGGACTCTCGTGCTTCCTCTCGAGTGGAGACGGCTATGTCGGGGAAATTCTGGATTTGCAGCAAGGGTGTAAAGGACCCTTTGGAAGTTCCAGAGGTTAGGTGTGGATTAGCCTCGAGGCGCCTCAGCGGAAAAGGGCCTCATCTAGAATGGAGGGGAGAACCTCCTGGTTTTTCGCGAAAGTGGCGGCAGGTGCTCTCGACTTACGACGGGGACCTCAGGGACCCGCTCTGGTGGCCTCAGAAAAGGACAGTCCCCATACGAGTTGCTAGGGGGCCTCTCGAGATTCCTCTCCCGTCGATGCCATGGACTAAGACCTTGTGTGGATTCCGTGCCGGAACCTTAAGGATTACTCTCCGGTGCTGACATGGATTTTGGGGTACTTCTGGAGTCTCCCCAGGGGAGTCAGTCCTCGTCTCGAGTGGGGGGCATGCACGTGCGATTTCCTCCCGAGCTGTAAACAGCAGTGTCACGCTTTCCTTCGTGTGGATCAAGGGATCTGTGGCTTTCCCACGAGGCTTTCCCACGAGGCTTTCCCAGGAGGCTTTCCACAGGGCTGTCCCCAAGTGCCACCGTGGTGTGAATTCATCTTCAGCTTGAAAGTCGAGGCAGTGCAGGGAAAACAGTTTTCCCCGGAATGGACAGAGACATCTGGGGGACTCTGGGAATGGTGGCATGACTGTGGAGTTCCTCTCGCCTTTCCTGTGGAGAGTGCCTCCACTTGAGATGCGACGGGAACGCCGGAAATTCTTTCCCGACCACGCAGGGAAAGGATCCCTCCTCTCGAGCTAGGAGGCGGAAACGGGGCTCCTCTGGATGTGGGCGGGACTCTCGTGCTTCCTCTGGAGTGGAGACGGGTATGTCAGGGAACTTCTTGAGTTGCAGCAAAGGTGTGAAGGACCCTTTGGAAGTTCCAGATGTTAGGTGTGATTAGCCTCGAAACGCCTCAGCGGGAATGGGCCTCATCTCGCCTGCAGGGGAGAACCTCCTGGATTTTCTCGGCGTGGCGGCAGGTGCTCTCGACTTACGACGGGGACCTCAGGGACCCGGTCTGGTGGCCTCAGGAAAGGCCAGTCCCCATGCGAGTTGCTCGGGGCCTCTCGGGATTCCTCTCCCGTCGATGCCGGGGCCTAAGACCTTGTGTGGAGACGGTGCCGGTACCCTGAGGACTCCTCTCCAGTGCTGACATGGATCTTGGGGGTACTTCTGGAGTCTCCCCAGGGGAGTCAGTCCTCGTCTAGAGTGGGGGCATGCACGTGCGCTTTCCTCCCAAGGTTTAGCAGCAGTGTCACGCTTCCCATCGCGTGGATCAAGGGATCTGTGGCTTTCCCTCGAGGATTTCCCACGAGGCTTTACCTCGAGCCTTTCCAACAGGGCTGTCCCTCGTGCTACCGTGGTGTTAGTCGATATCGGCTTGAAATTCGAGGCAGTGTAGGGGAAAAGAGGTTTCCCTGGAATGGACTGAGTCATCTGGGGGACTCTGGGAATGGTGACACGACCCTGGAGTTCCTCTCGCCTTTCCTGTGGAGAGCGGCTCCTCTTGAGATGCGACAGGAATGCCGGGAATTCTTTCCCGAACACGGAGGGAAAGGATTCATCCTCTCGAGCTAGGAGGCGGAACCGGGGCTCCTCTGGATGTGGGCGGGACTCTCATGCTTCCTCTCGAGTGGAGACTGGTATGTCGGGGAACTTCTTGAGTTGCAGCAAGGGTGTGAGGGACCCTTTGGAAGTTCCAGATGTTACGTGTGATTAGCCTCGAGATGCCTCAGCGGAAATGGGCCTCATCTCGCCTGGAGGGGAGAACCTCCTGGATTTTTTGGAGTTGCGGCATGTGCTCTTGACTTACGACGGGGACCTCAGGGACTCGCTCTGGTGGCCTCAGGAAAGGCCAGTCCCCATGCGAGTTCCTCGGGGGCATCTCGGGATTCCTCTCCTGTCGATGCTGTGGACTAAGAGCTTGTGTGGATTCGGTGATGGAACCTGAGGATTACTCTCCAGTGCTGACATGGAACTTGGGGTACTTCTGGAGTCTCCCCAGGGGAGTCAGTCCTAGTCTCGAGTGGGGGCATGCACGTGCTCTTTCCTCCCGAGCTGTAACAGCAGTGTCACGCTTTCCTTCGCGTGGATCAAGGGATCTGTGGCTTTCCCACGTGGCTTTCCCACGAGGCTTTCCCACAAGTCTTTCTCACGAGTCCAGGGTCGTGACACCATTCCCAGAGTCTCCCAGATGTCTCAGTCCATTCCAGGGAAACCTGTTTTCCCTGCACTGCCTCGACTTTCAAGCCCAGGGTCGACTTTCACCACGGTGGCACGTGGGACAGCCCTGTGGGAAAGCCTCGTGGGAAAGTCTCATGGGAAAGCCTCGAGGGAAAGCCACAGATCCCTCGATCCAGGCGAAGGGAAGAGTGACACTGCTGCTACAGCTCGGGAGGAAAGCACACGTGCATGCCCCCACTCGAGACGAGGACTGACTCCCGTGGGGAGACTCCAGAAGTACCCCAAGATCCATATCAGCACTGGAGAGGAATCCTCTGGTTCTGGCACCGACTCCAAACAAATTCTTAGGCCCCGGCATCGACGGGAGAGGAACCCTGAGAGGCCACCGTGCAACTCGCATGGGTACTGGCATTTCCTCAGGTCAACAGAGCGGTTCCCAGAGGTCCCCGTCATAGGTCGAGAGCACCTGCCGCAACTTGAGAAAATCCAGGTGGTTGTCCCTTCCAGGAGAGATGGGCCCATTTCCGCTGGGGCGTCTCGAGGCTAATCACACCTAAGCTCTGGAATTTCCAAAGTGTCCTTCACACCCTTGCTGCAAATCAAGAAGTTCCCCCACATACCCGGCTCCACTCGAGAGGAGGCACGAGAGTCCCGCCCACATCCAGAGGAGCCCCGTTTCCGTCTCATAGCTCGAGAGGAGGGATCCTTTCCCAGCGTGATAGCGAAAGAATTCTCGGGAGTCACTCTCCACAGGAAAGGCGAGAGGAACTCCCTGTCATGCCACCATTCCCAGAGTCCCCCAGATGTCTCAGTCAATTCCAGGAAATCCTGTTTTCCCTGCACTGCCTCGACTTTCAAGCCGAGGATCAACTCACACCATGGTGGTACGTGGGACAGCCCTGTGGGAAAGCCTCGTGGGAAAGCCTCGAGGGAAAGCCACAGATCCCTTGATTCACGCGAAGGGAAGCGTGACACTGCTGCTACAGCTCGGGAGGAAAGCGCACGTGCATGCCCCCACTCGAGACGAGGACTGACTCCCCTCGGGAGACTCCAGTAGTACCCCAAGATCCATGTCAGCACTGGAGATGAATCCTCAGGTTCCGGCACCGACTCCGTACAAGGTCTCAGACCCCCGGCATCAACGGGGAGAGGAATCCGAAAGGCCATCGAACAACTCGCATGGAGACTGGCCTTTCCTCAGGGCACCGGAGAGGGTCCCTGAGGTCCCCGTCGTAATTCTAGAGCACCTGCCACACTCGAGAAAATCCAGGAGGTTCTCCCCTCCAGGCGAGATGAGGCCCATTTCCGCTGAGGCGTCTCGAGGCTAATCACACCTAACCTCTGGAACTTCCAAAGGTTCCTTCACACCTTAGCTGCACTCAAGAAGTTCCCCGACACACCCGTCTCCACTCCAGAGGAAGCACGAGGGTCCCGGCCACATCCAGAGGAGCTCCGTTTCCGCCTCCAAGCTAAAGATGAGGGATCCTTCCCTGCTTCCTCGGGATAGAATTCCCGACGTTTCCGACGCTTCTCAAGAGGAGGCCCACTGCACAGGAAAGGCGAGAAGAACTCATGGGTCGTGCCACCATTCCAAGAGTCCCCCAGATATATCAGTCCATTCCAGAGGATCCTGTTTTCCCTGCACTGCTTCGACTTTCACGCCGAGGATCGACTCACACCACGGTGGCACGTGGAGGGCCCTGTGAGAAAGCCTCGTGGGAAAGCCTTGAGGGAAAGCCACAGATCCCTTGATCCACGCGAAGGGAAGCGTGACACTGCTGCTACAGCACGGGAGGAAAGCGCACGTGCATGCCCCCACTCGAGACGAGGACTGACTCCCCTTGGGAGACTCCAGAAGTACCCCAACATGCATGTCAGCCTTGGAGAGGAATCCTCAGATTCCGGTCCCGACTCCACACAAGGTCTTAGGCCCTGGCATCGACGGGAGTGGAATAGCGACAGGCCCTCTAACAACTCGCATGGGGACTGGCCTTTCCTGAGGTCACCAGAGCGGGTCCCTGAGGTCCCCGTCGTAAGTCGAGAGCACCTGCTGCAACTCGGTAAAATCCAGGCGGTTCTCCCCTCCAGGCGAGATGAGGCCCGTTTCCCCTGAGGTGTCTCGAGGCTAATCACACGTGACCTCTGGAACTTCCAAAGAGTCTTTCACAGTCATACTGCAACTCAAGAAGTTCCCCGACATACCCGTCTCCACTCAAGAGGAAGCACGAGTGTCCCGGCCACATCCAGAGGAGCTCCGTTTCTGGCTCGTAGCTAGAGATGAGCGATCCTTTCCCTGATTGGTCGGGAAAGAATTCCCGGCATTCCCATCGCATCTCAAGAGGAGGCGCTCTCCAAAGGAAAGGGAGAGGAACTGCAGGGTCGTGCCACCATTCCAAGACTCACCCAGATGTCTCAGTCCATTCCACAGGAACCTGTTTTCCCTGCACTGCCTTGGCCTTCATGCCAAGGATCGACTCACACCACCATCACACGTGGGACAGCCCTGTGGGGAAGCCTAGTGGGAAAGACTCGAGGGAAAGCCACAGATCCCTTGGTCCAGGCATGGGGAAGCGTGACACTGCTGCTACAGCATGGGAGGAAAGGGCACGCTCATGCCCCCACTCGAGACGAGGCCTGACTCCCTTGTGGTGACTCGAGAAGTACCACAAAATCCATGTCAGCACTGGAGAGGAATCCTCAGCTTCCGGCCCCGACTCCACACAAGGTCTTAGGCCCCCGGCATCGACGGAAGAGGAATCACGAGAGGCCCCTAGCAACACGCATGATGACTGGCGTTTCCTGCGGCCGCCAGAGCGTGTCCCTGAAGTCCCCGTCGTAACTCGAGAGCACCTGCTGAAACTCGGGAATATCCAGGAGCCTCTCCATTCCAGGCGACATGAGGCCCATTTCTGCTGAGGCATCTCGAGACTAACCACACCTTACCTCTGGAACTTCCAAAGGGTCCTTCACACCCTTGCTGCAACTCAAGAAGTTCCCCGACATACCCGTTCCTCTTCACATTCAGCCATAATGGTGGTGTCATCTGCATATCTAAGTTTATTGATATTTCTACCGGCAATCTTGATTCCAGCTCATGTATCTTCCATCCCAGCATTTTTCATGATGTACTCTGCATAGAAGTTAAATAAACAGGGTGACAATATACAGCCTTTGCATACTCCTTTTCCTTTTTGGAACCAGTCTGTTGTTCCATGTCCTACTCTAACTGTTGCTTCCTGACCTTCATCCAGATTTCTCAAGAGGCAGGTTAGGGTGGTCTGGTATTCCCATCTCTTTCAGAATTGTGGCTAAAACAACAGTATAAGGACCTTTCCGATGTCAGGCCAAGGAATTGTGTTTCCAGTCATTGAGCCACACCTGATCACTGAGCACAAATTCATGAATCTGTTCCTCAAGGGGGAATGATATTCTTTTTTATACAAACTTAGTTACCTGATTTATTACCTTACCTAATTGTTCCATCTGCTGTGAAATCCCACCCCCTTACTTGTGGCAAATCTGCTAACACCTGCCTCACTGTGGGAGGGGGTCTCCCATAGAAAATTTCATAAGGACAACAACTATGGGAACGTGCAGTTACCCGTAATATGAGTAAGTCTGCCCGGAAACCAAGCCCATCCATGTACAGTCAGTCTCTATGATCCATTTTCGAAAGTGTCTCTTCAAGAGTTTGGTTGTTTCTTTCCACCATTCCAGAACACTGGGGCCTATATGCTGTATGTAATTTCCACTGATATTTAGAGCTTCACATACCTGTTAATTAACGCGGCTGCAAAGACAGGGCCATTGTCGGATTCTATACTGGTTGGAAACCCAAGTCTGGGAATTATTTCTCAAATCAGCGAGCTACTTCGTTTTCTTTTTCAGATCAGGTAGGGAAGGCCTCTGCCCAACCGGAGAAGGTACCTACTATTCTAGTAAGTTATGATAACAGGTGACTGCCTTTGCTTCCCCGAAGGACACTCGCTTTCCCTGCATCCTGAGAACTCCACGTCTCAGCCAGTTGGAAAAGCGCTTCTTGGAGGTCATTATTCAGGGGCAATTTCCCCTGGAGCCCGGGGCCATAGGGAGCGGCTCCACACTCCCAGGGAAAGGCAGAGCCACAGCCACACATCTGTCCCATCCCCTTTGCTCTGTAGGAGAGCTCTAGTGAGCCTAGGTCTGTCAGGAAAATTCTTGGCTCCTATGGGGACACATTCTATGTGTGAAACTGCATCCAGGACCTAGGGGCCACAGGGCGCCTGTTTCTCTCGGGGGCAGAGGGGTGGGGGGCCTGAAGCAGTGCGGCCCCAGCAACAGCTTCCACATCCATCCAATTGCTCTTTTCTTACCTCTGATAGAACTAGCTTTGTTCCAGCCTTTGGCCATTTGGAGGCAAGCGGGCCCCACTTCCTCCCCAAGGAGGCATGGGACCTACTTTGAGTGGAAAGGCCCCTCACGGAGCTGAACCCAGGAAGGCACCCAGTCATGTCTGACACATTCCTGCATCCTGCTTCTTCATGAGCAATACCGCTATAAGCTAGGAATGTCTTTCCAAGGCTCAGAAAGGACAGGGGAGATGCATGGTGCTGCCTCTGGAATTTCGGTCCTCTGAGCAGACCTGGAGGTCTCCCCTTGAAGAAGCTAACCAGTTTCTTCCAAATACAGGATTGCAAACACACACTGGGGTGGCTGCCTCTTCTTCCCTGAAGGACGATCACTTTCCCCGCATCCTGTGAACTCTGCATCCCAGCCTGCTGGAAAAGCGCTTCTTGGAGGTCATTTTTCAGGGACAATTTTCCCTGGAGCCAGGGCCATAGGGAGGGCCCATGCTCGCTGTGAAAGCAGAGTCACATCCACGAGTCTGTTCTACCCTTTTGCCCTGTGGGAGAGCTCTAGTGAGCCTAGGTCTGTCAGGAAATTCTTGGCTCCTATGGGGACACACCCTGTGTGTTAACCTGCATATCGGACCTAGGGGCCACAGGGTGCCTGTTCCTCTCGGGGGGACCCTGAAGTGGTGCGGCCCAGCAACAGCCTGAACATCCATCCGATTGCTCTTTTCTTCCTTCTGATAGAGCTAGCTTTGCTTCTCGCTTTGGCATTTCGGAAGCCAGGGGGAGCCCCACCGCTGTTGTCCTGGGTCTATTGGAGGTACCAGGTCTATTGGACCCCAGCATGGCACCCGACCCCTCAGACACACTCCGGCCAGCCTCCTTCCCCATGGGCAGGACTGTTCTGACCTAGGAATGTGTTCCCAAGGCTCAGAAAATGCAGGGAGACACACGGCCCTGACTCTGGAACTGAGGCATTGGAGCAGGCCTGGAGGTCTGACGTCTGAGACGCCAAACACTTGCTGCAAGATACAGGTGTGAAAACACACTCTCTGGGGCTGCCTTTCCTTCCTCCAAGGAAGAGAGCTTTTCCAGTCTCCTCCGTGCTGAGTCATACAAGGCTGGAAAGGTCTGGCTTAGAGGGCATTTCTCAGCGGCAATGGCCCCTGAGGCCCTGCCACCAGGGAGGGATCCTACCCTCCCGGGGAAGTCAAAGCAACCTCCAAACAGCTGTTCTCTCATGTTTCCTCTGCAGGAGGGAGCTAGTGAGCCCAGGTCTGTCTGGAACGTTCTTGGATCCTGCGGGGAAATCATCCTGGGAGCCCACCTGGATACCAGTCGTAGGGGCTAAAATTCGCATTTTCCTTCCTTGGACCCTAACGCAGTACAGCCTAGCAACTGCTTGAAAATCCATCCTGTTGCTGTTTTCTTCCCTCTGACAGAGCGAGCTTTGCTCCCCATTTGGGGATTTCAGAAGCAAGGTGGTGGCCTGCAACTCCTTGCCTGGGGTCCATTGGAGGTGCAAGGTGCCCTCGACCAGGTGACCCCAGCATGACACCTGGCCCCCTCAGACACACTCCCGCAGCCTGCTTCCCCATGGGCAGGACTGCTCTCACCTAGGAATGTGTTTGCAAGGCCAGGAAACTGCAGGGAGACACAAGGCCCTGATTCTGGCATTGAGTCTGTTGGAACAGGCCTGCAGGTCTTCTGTCTAACAAGCCAAACACTTGCTGCAAGATACAGGCCTGAAAACACACTCTTGGGCTGCCTTTCCTTCCTCCAAGGAAGAGAGTTTTCTCAGACTCCTGTGGGCTGAGAGCCACACAGGGCTGAAAAGCACTTGCTGGGGAGATTCTTTTTCATTGGCCATGGCCCTGAGGCCCTGTGCTCAGGGAGGGCTCCCTCCCTCCAGGGAAAGTCAAAGGAAGCTCCAAACGGCTGTTCAATCATGTTTCTGAGAGAGAGTCATTGCCAAGGCAGGTTTCTAAGAAGTTCAAGGGTCCCCAAGGAGAGAGGGTCTAGAATTCTCAAGGAGGAAGAAAGGACAAACTGTTTTCCCCTCTACATTCCTTAGGATTATATAACAATCATGCATCCTTCTTGAGGACGGTCTCTGGAAAAAACCTTCTGGCTAATCCTGTTATCTTAAAATGTCAATTATGGGAGTAGGTCTAGTGAGTCTTTACAACCTCCAGACATTCTTTTGTTCGTTGTCATAACTTATTGGAGAGTATATAACTTCATTACCAACACTAGCAAGGGGGTACGCTTTCTGCCCCTTGTGATGTCTCTGTCAGAAGCTTTCTCTATCTCCTTTATACTTTAATAAACTCTATTGCACAAAAGCTCTGAGCAATCAAGCCTCGTCTTGGGCCCTGGATTGAATTCTTCTCCTCCATAAGCCAGAATCCCAGCATCTTTTCGTGTTCAGCAACAATATTTCATTTCCTCTGCAGGAGAAGCTAGTGAGCTTAGGTCTGTCTGGAACATTCTTGGGATCCTGTGGGGAAAATATCCTGTGCACACATCTGGATACTGGGCCTAGAGGCCAAAATTTCGCATTTCTTTCCCGGGGAGCCCTAACGTGGTGTGACTTAGCAACTGCTTGAAAATCCATCCATTGCTGTTTTCCTCCTTCTGACAGAGCTAGCTTTGTTCCCTGCTTTGGGATATCTCAACCGAAGGGGGTCCATAGCTACTCGCCTGGGGCCCATTGGATGTGCAAGGTGCCTCGACTAGGTGACCCTAGCATGGCACTCAGCCCGCTCAGACACACTCCCGAGGCTTCTTTCTCATGGGAAGCACTGCTCCAACCTAGGAATGTGTCTGCAATGCTTGGAAAGTGCAGTGAGACACACAGCCCTGACTCTGCAATTGAGGCCCTCAGAGCAAGCCTGCAGCTCTGATGTCTGAGAAGCCAAAACACTTGCTGCAAAGAGAGGCCTGAAAACACACTCTCTGTGGATGACTTTCCTTCCTCTAAGGAAGATAGTTTTCCCAGTCTCCTGCTTCCTGAATGTCACACAGCTGGAATGCGCTTGCTTGGAGGTCGTGATTCAGTGGCAATGACCCCTGAGGCCCTTTGCCCAGGAGGGCTCCCACACTCACAGGCAAATCAAAGCAACTTCCAAGTGAGTCAGCTCTTCACATCAAATGGCCAAAGTATTGGAGTTTCAGGTTCAGTATTAGTCCTTCCAATGTATATTCAGACCTGATTTTCCTTTTAGGATGGAGTGGTTGCGTCTCCTTGTAGTCTAAGCGACCTACAAGCATCTTCTCCAACACCACAGTTCAAAAGCATCCAATTTTCAGCTGTCACTTTCTTTATAGTACATCTTTCATATCCATCCATGACATATGGAAAAACCATAGCCTTGACTGGATGGATCTCTTTGTTGGCAAAGCAACGTCTCGGCTTTTTAATATGCTGTCTAGTTTGGTCATCACTTTTCTTCCAAGTCATAAATATGTTTTAAGTTCATGGAGGCAGCCATCACCTGCAGTGATTTCCAAGCCCCCAAAATAGTCTGCTGCTGTTTCCAATGTTTTCCCATCTATTTGCCATGAAGTGATGAGGACTGGATGCAATGATTTTAGTTTCT
>NW_017215704.1:0-13711 GCF_001704415.2 Capra hircus
AGCTTTTGGGTGGGAAGATGGATCCATTCTAAAGGGCCGCTTGCCACAGAACTCCCTTAGGCGCCACTGGAGTAGCTAGGCAAAGGAACTGCCAAGTCATCGTCAAATCAATTCTTTTTACATAGCTATTCGATAAGGCTGCTTCTACTTTGCCTAGGGCTTCTTGAGCTCAGCTGTTAATTGTCTTTTAGAGGTTGGATCAGGATCCCCGCGTAAAATGTTAAAAAGAGGTTTTAATTCGGCAGTGGTTAATTTTAAATATGGCCTAATCCAATTAATATCACCTAAAAGTTTTTGATAATCATTTAAAGTAATAAGATGGTCTTTTCTCAATTGCAACGGGGTATGAGTCACCGTTTCCCGAATTTATGACTCTCCCTAAGTAAGTTATGGGCGGATTGATTTGAATTTTTTCTGGGCAATTTTTAGGCTTCTGTCTGTCAATGCCTGGGTCAGGTCCTGGAGGACAGTTTGCAGGTGAACTCTATCAGGATGAGCTATTAAAATATCATCCATATAGTGAATCATATATACGTGTTCATATTTAACCCCTAATATCTTGTAGAGCGGCATTAACAAATTTTTGGCATAAGGTAGGGCTATTTTTCATTCCCTGAGGCAAAAACTTTCCACTGAAACCTTAAGTAAGGCTGCTTAAGATTTTCTGATGGCAGACTAAAGGCAAATCGCTTTTTATCTTCAGGATTTAAGGGAATAGTGAAAAACAATCTTGTAAATCAATAACAATTATATTATATCCCTCTGGAACGGCTACTGGGGAAGGGAGCCCAGGCTGTAAGGCCCCCATGTCCTCCATGGTGGCATTAATAGCTCTCAAATCCTGTAAAAGTCGCCATTTACCAGATTTTTTCTTAATGACAAAAATAGGAGTGTTCCAGGGGCTATTGGAGGGCTCAATATGTCCCAATTCTAATTGTTCAAAGATTAATGCTTTAGCTGCCAGTAATTTTTCCTTATGCAGAGGCCATTGTTCTACCCACACCGGATCTTGAGATTTCCATGTAATGGGGTCGGCAGCAAAAACAATGGCCTCCATTATAAATTTGGATATCCCAATCCAGCACGTAACTTGCGAGGAGTTGGGCAAATTGGCTCAATTATCCCTGTCTGTTGTTTACCCAATCCTTTTGATGGATCATAGCCCATCTGCAACATCTGAGAGGTCACTTTATCATCAGGGCTAAAAAGTAACACTCCCATTTGAGACAGCACGTCCCTCCCCCACAGGGTAAAGGGGAGTGAAGGGACTACATACGGTTGGAAAGTTCCACGGGTATCCTCAAATTGCCAATCTAAAATTTTTGCACTTTTGGCTACTGTGGGGCTCTTCCTATCCCCACCAAGTTATTTTCAGTAGTATGTGTGGGCCAGGAGCTGGGCCAGTCTTTTCCTGAAATGCAAGAAACGTCTGCTCCTGTGTCTAATAACCCCACAATAGACTTGCCATTAATCAGAATAGTTTTCATAGGACGTTTCTGAGTAATTTCTGTTATCCAAAAAACCATATCACTAGACCCAAATCCTTTATCCTGCCTTTCATTCTGAGTAGCTGTGTGCCCAATTGCAGTGTGGTAAGGCAAAAGCAAAAGTTGGGCTATTCTTTGTCCCTGATGTATTTGGAAAGTTTTAATTGGGGTGAAATCATTATCTGGATTTC
Organism: Capra hircus; assembly: GCF_001704415.2. Taxonomy (NCBI): domain Eukaryota; kingdom Metazoa; phylum Chordata; class Mammalia; order Artiodactyla; family Bovidae; genus Capra; species Capra hircus. The sequence goes on from NW_017215704.1 coordinate 1,679, forward strand.
TCCTGTATAATCTGAGTCAATTACTCCAGGGATGATTGTGAGACCTTGCATAGCTAAGGAACTTCTGCCTAGTATAATTCCTAGTAAACCTGTTGGTAATGGGCCTTTAACTCCTGTAGGGATTTTCACAGTGGGGCTATCTGGTGTTAATATTGCTGAGGTGGTGGAACTGAGGTCCAGTCCTGCGCTGCCTGGGGTTGCTCTGATGAGTTCTGCGATGGGACGAAGGGAATGAATGGGTTCAGTGAGGCTGCCCCAATTGTTGTCGGGGCCTGAGGCTGGCCCCTCAATCCGTTTCCCGACTGCTGGTCGGGGCCCAAAAAGGCTCCATTTCTATGGAATTGTGACCTACATTCTTTTGCCCAATGATATCCTTTTTGACAACGAGGGCAGAGAGATCTAGGGAGATTAGTATGCACAGAATTAGGCAGAGAAGAACCGGTTGCTTTTTGGGGACAAGCTCGCATAAAGTGCCCTTCCCGTCCGCAAGAGAAGCAGGCCTTGGATAAACCAATATTCTGGCCTGGACTACTGGAATGACTCTTTGACGGGTTATTTTTATTTGTAAAAAAGGACTGTACTGCCTGCTGGTAAGAATTTCCCTTTATGGCTGCAGCTATGGCAACGCCCTGCATCATTGCTGGTCCTACATCTGCACATTGCCTGATATAATCTATTATTTCCCCAGTTTTTTTTATAGGACGTAAAATGGCCTGGCAGGTAGAATTAGCATTTTCAAATGCCAGTTGTTTTATCAATATACTAGCTGCCTCAGTATTGGAAATTACTCTGTTGACTGCCTCTGCAAGTCTTGATATAAAGTCTTCATATGGCTCTTCTGGTTTTGTTTAACATTTGAGAAGGACGAGGTAGATTCTTTCCCTTCAGGCAACAAACGCCAAGCCCCAAGGGCGCAGGCGGTTACTTGATCTAAAGTAGTTTTGTCTAATCCCATTTGATCTCTAAGTGTTCCGAAATCATTAGTCCCTGCCAACATACTTTTTATAATATATCTTGGGCCATATTTTTGGTTAGCATCAGCCTGTTTTTGGGCAAGATCTTCATATTCAGTTCTCCAAAGTACATATTGACCTCCAGACAGACAAGCTTTAGCGACTGTCTTCCAGTCATGGGGTGTCATCCATCTGCCCGCTAAAGCCTCCACAATGATACAGTATACGGGGCTTTAGGCCCATACAAAGCACAAGCCTGTTTGAGTTCTTTAATCATTTTCATTGGAATGGGTTCCCAGTGGGGGCTGTTCTGCCGCCGCTGCCACCAAATATTATGGGGAAACAAGCCTCAAGGTGGGGATCAAGTTCATCATCTGGGCTAGAGAAAACCCTTCTTCGGGGAGCTTCTAGTGGAGGCCCTTCACCCTTATAGGGAGGGGGCGGCAAGGGGTGTCCTATGTCACTTTCTTCGTACTTTGGGAATTTTTTATCCGTTTTGTGTTTAGGTCTTACGGATGTTTTACCTGGGGATGTCTGCCTTAAGCTCTCAGGTGCATATATCCTGATGGGGGACATTTGTCTTGAGCCTCTGGAAGCAGAAGGCTTAATTAAGGAAATTTCTCTTGAATTTCTGGAAGCAGGTGGTCTGGTTGGGGAAGTTTTTATTAAGCTCTTTGGAGCAGATAATCTAATTGGAGAAGTTTCTCTTAAACTCCTTGGAGCATCTTTATTTAATAAAGACCAATCCTCATCAGAATGATCTTGACTTACTTCCTTTTCCAGATCTTCCTCATCTGAAACCTGCTCTTTTTTGTCATCTCTATCTATTACCTTTTCTTGGGCAGTCATTGCAGCTATCATTTGATTCAACTGCCGATAGCTAGGTGTAGCCTCCTTTTCATCACTCTCCTCTTCGATAGATACCTTTTATCTGCACTTTCCTCTTTAAGGTGTACCTTTTCAAGATTCAGGGGCAGGGTCTAGAGCGTCCCTAATTATATTCCATAAGGAAAAGGCGTCAGTAGGCACCTTTTCTGAGCCATGTTCAGCATGGTAAGTTTTTAGTTGTTTTCCTACTCCTCCCAGGTGTCTAAGTTAACAGTGCCTTCTTCTGGAAACCAGGGACACTGTTCTTGTACAAAGGAAAAAAATGAATGAATATTGGATTTTTTAACTTTAATTCCTCGTTTAGTTAGTAACTGCAAGATACTCCTATAAAAAGCTGTCTTTCTTTTGATTCACTGTTACCCATGTCAGAAAATTAAGTCTTATAGAAAAGTCTACCTCAACAAAAGGTTTTACCTTTGGCGAGGGGGTTTTGTTTTTAACCCTAGGATAGCAGGTTTCTTTCAACCTCTAGAGCACCAGGTTTCTCTTAAACCCTTGAACACTTCCCACTTTTCCTCACCCTGTCTATCCTACAGGGGGGTCCGCGGCACCCTGAGTGGGGTCCTAGCCGTCCCGAACACTCAACACTGGGGAGTACCCGAAAGTACTCCGGGGGGAGTGATTAAGTCACTCCGGGGGAGCAACAGAGAGTGCTCTGGGGGAGCAAAGGAGAGTGCTCCGGGGGGGGCAGCAGAGAGTGCTCCGGGGGGAGCTTTTGCTCCGAGGAACGTACCTTCGAATAGCCTGTTCCAGGCACCACGTGCTGGGGTCCAGCCCTGTGGATCCAGGGAATTCGAAGGGTGGACGGCGTTGGCGTGGAAAGACTTGTTTGTTTATTAATGTAAGATTAGATTAAGAAACTATAGTGTATAAGAAGATTAAGTGGAGGAAGAGGCTGAATAGCTTGGTTTACGCGGAAGGCCAATAAAATTCCAGACAAGGAATTTGCACCATCTACGTTGGGCCACCGGCGCCCGCTTGAATATCTAAGTGTGCCTCGCCTTAAGCTCCCTTTCGTGCGGGTCTTAACAGCCGGGGCAAGTAAGCAGACCTGGCGAGCCTCCGCGCCCCAGATGGAGATTCAGCCTGAAGTTAAAGTAAAGAGCAGAGAGAGGGAAAGGGAGAGAAGAAGAGAGAGAGAGAGACATGGGGGAGCCAGAGTCCCAAGAAACCAGGCCGAGAGACTAGTTCGAGAAACCGGTCTGATCCTTTATTGTTCAGAAGGCCTTTTATACTTTTGATAAAACATGGAGATCAATGGGTAACACAGAATTATGTAGCGTTCACAGCCCAGACTCTTTCTATACATCATTTTGTATACAAAAGGTCTCAGGTGATTTACATTATCTTCTGGCCAAGAGGCTTGTTAACACATTTTTAGCTCTCTTTCCTTAATGAATGTTAATTTTGTTTCCCCTGAAGTGTTTTTCTTTAATCTGCATTTCCTTAAAGCATTAAAGTTACATCTCTATAGAACAAAGGTGCAGTGGGATATAACAAAGAAGGTACTTAACTCGAAGATCTAATGTTGCTAATACCAGGTCTACTACTTGTTTTTCTATATACCAACTATATCTAAAAAATAAAGGATATGAAAATTTGGCAGCAAGCATTGACTCAACAAATGAAATTTTAATCAGTCCTATTCTAAAGATTTTGACTCTTCGGAAGCCCCTACATTCCTAGGATGTTTTAAGCTTCCTGTGCCTCCTGCGGTCAGGAGGCCTCAAACAATCACACTCGCAGAGTCCTGCAGGCAGGCTAGAAAGCCATCGAAGGGGTTTTTGGATTGAAACACTCTTTCAAATGCAGAAAACTAAAGCCCTGAATTGACTTTTTCCAGAAAATGTCAGAAGAGTGGAAAAGCAGAGCACAAAAGCCGGCAGATTTTTGTTGGGGTACATGCTTAAAATTTCCAGAGGGGTCCCTGAAGTCTGAGCACGCCTTGCGTATGTCAGCTTCCTTCCTCATGACCTTGTCACGGGCGGGATTCCTCACACTGGCTTCCGGCGTCAGCACTGGAGAGGAATCCTCAGGTTCCGGCACCGCTCCTCTTAGGCCCAGCATCGAAGGGAGCGAATCCCGAGAGGCCCCCGAGCAACTCGCATGGGGACTGGCCTTTCCTGAGGCCACCAGAGCGGGTCCCTGAGGTCCCCGTCGTAAGTCGAGAGCACCTGCCGCAACTCGAGAAAATCCAGGAGGTTCTCCCTCCAGGCGAGATGAGGCCCATTTCCGCTGAGGCGTCTCGAGGCTAATCACACCTAACCTCTGGAACTTCCAAAGGGTCCTTCACACCCTTTGCTGCAACTCAAGAAGTTCCCCGACATACCGTCTCCACTCGAGAGAAGCACGAGAGTCCCGCCCACATCCAGAGGAGCCCCGTTTCCGCCTCCTAGCTCGAGAGGAGGGATTCTTTCCCGACCACGCAGGGGAAGGATCCCTCCTCTCGAGCTAGGATGGGGCGGGGCTCCTCTGGATGTGGGCGGGACTCTCTGCTGCCCCTCTCGAGTGGAGACGGGTATGTCGGGGAACTTCTTGAGTTGCAGCAAGGGTGTGAAGGACCCTTTGGAAGTTCCAGAGGTTAGGTGTGATTAGCCTCGAGACGCCTCAGCGGAAATGGGCCTCATCTCGCCTGGAGGGGAGAACCTCCTGGATTTTCTCGAGTTGCGGCAGGTGCTCTCGACTTACGACGGGGACCTCAGGGACCCGCTCTGGTGGCCTCAGGAAAGGCCAGTCCGCATGCGAGTTGCTCGGGGGCCTCTCGGGATTCCTCTCCGTCGATGCCGGGGCCTAAGACTGCCGGGAGCCAGTGTGAGGAAGCCCGCCCGTGACAAGGTTATGAGGAAGGAAGCTGACATAACAAGGCGTGCTCAGACTTCAGGGACCCCTCTGGAAATTTTTAAGCATGTACCCCAACAAATCTGCCGGTTTTTGTGCTCTGCTTTTTCACTCTTCTGACCTTTTCTGGAAAAAGTCAATTCAGGGCGTTAGTCTTCTGCATTTGAAAGAGTGTTTCAATCCAAAAACCCTCTGATGGCTTTCTAGCCTGCCTGTAGGACTCGTACAGCTGCGCTTGTGATTGTTTGAGGCCTCCTGACCGCAGGAGGCACAGGAAGCTTAAAACATCCTAGGAATGCAGGAGCTTCCGAGGAGTCAAAATCTTTAGAATAGGACTGATTAAAAGTTTCATTTTTTGGGTCAATGCTTGCTGCCAAATTTTCATATCCTTTATTTTTAGATATAGTTGGTATATAGAAAAACAAGTAGTAGACCTGGTATTAGCAACATTAGATCTTTGAGTTAAGTACCTTCTTTGTTATAACCCACTGCACCTTTGTTCTATAGAGATGTAACTTTAATGCTTTAAGGAGATGCAGATTAAAGAAAAACACTTCAGGGAAAACAAAATTAACATTCATTAAGGAAGAGAGCCAAAAAGTGTTAACAAGCCTCTTGGCCAGAAGATAATGTAAATCACCTGAGACCTTTTGTATACAAAATGATATACAGAAAGAATCTGGGTTGAAACGCTACATAATTTTGTGTTATCCATTGATCTCCATGTTTTATCAAAAGTATAAAAGGCCTTCTGAACAATAAAGGAGGAGGCCAGGGGCCGGGGGCCAGTTTCTCGGACCAGCTTCTCGAACTAGTCTCTCAGCCTGGTTTCTTGGGACTCTGGCTCCCCCCCGTGTCTTTCTCTCTCTTTCTTCTTCTCTACCTTTCCTTCTCTCTGCTCTTATTATAACTTCAGGCTGAATCTCCACCTGGAGTGCGGAGGCTCGCCAGGTCTACTTACTTGCCCTGGCTGTTAAGACCCACACGAAAGGGAGCTTAAGGCGAGGCACCCTTAGATATTCAAGCGGGCGCCGGTGGCCCAACGTAGGTGGTGCAAATTCCTTGTCTGGAATTTTATTGGCCGTCCGCGTAAACCAAGCTATTCAGCCCTCTTCCTCCACTTAATCTTCTTACTACACTATAGTTTCCTAATCTAATCTTACATTAATAAATAAACAAGTCTTTCCACGCCAACGCCGTCCACCCTTCGAATTCCCTGGATCCACCGGGGCTGGACCCGGCATAAGACCTTGAGTGGAGTCGGTGCCGGAACCTGAGGATTCCTCTCCAGTGCTGACATGGATCTTGGGGTACTTCTGAGTCTCCCCAGGGGAGTCAGTCCTCGTCTCGAGTGGGGCATGCATGTGCTTTCCTCCGAGCTGTAGCAGCAGTGTCACGCTTCCCTTCGCGTGGATCAAGGGATCTGTGGCTTTCCCACGAGGCTTTCCCACAGGGCTGTCCCACGTGCCACCGTGGTGTGAGTCGATCCTCGGCTTGAAAGTCGAGGCAGTGCAGGGAAAACAGGTTTCCCTGGAATGGACTGAGACATCTGGGGGACTCTGGGAATGGTGGCACGACCCTGGAGTTCCTCTCGCTTTCCTGTGGAGAGCGCCTCCTCTTGAGATGCGACGGAAACGCCGGGAATTCTTTCCCGACCACGCAGGGAAGGATCCCTCCTCTCGAGCTAGGAGGCGGAAACGGGGCTCCTCTGGATGAGGGCGGACTCTCGTGCTTCCTCTCGAGTGGAGACGGGTATGTCGGGGAACTTCTTGAGTTGCAGCAAGGGTGTGAAGGACCCTTTGGAAGTTCCAGAGGTTAGGTGTGATTAGCCTCGAGACGCCTCAGCGGAAATGGGCCTCATCTCGCCTGGAGGGGAGAACCTCCTGGATTTTCTCGAGTTGCGGCAGGTGCTCTCGACTTACGACGGGGACCTCAGGGACCCGCTCTGGTGGCCTCAGGAAAGGCCAGTCCGCATGCGAGTTGCTCGGGGCCTCTCGGATTCCTCTCCGTCGATGCCGGGGCCTAAGACTGCCGGGAGCCAGTGTGAGGAAGCCCGCCCGACAAGTTTATGAGGAAGGAAGCTGACATACGCAAGGCGTGCTCAGACTTCAGGGACCCCTCTGGAAATTTTTAAGCATGTACCCCAACAAAAATCTGCCGGTTTTTGTGCTCTGCTTTTTCACTCTTCTGACCTTTTCTGGAAAAAGTCAATTCAGGGCGTTAGTCTTCTGCATTTGAAAGAGTGTTTCAATCCAAAAACCCTCTGATGGCTTTCTAGCCTGCCTGTAGGACTCGTACAGCTGCGCTTGTGATTGTTTGAGGCCTCCTGACCGCAGGAGGCACAGGAAGCTTAAAACATCCTAGGAATGCAGGAGCTTCCGAGGAGTCAAAATCTTTAGAATAGGACTGATTAAAAGTTTCATTTTTTGGGTCAATGCTTGCTGCCAAATTTTCATATCCTTTATTTTTAGATATAGTTGGTATATAGAAAAACAAGTAGTAGACCTGGTATTAGCAACATTAGATCTTTGAGTTAAGTACCTTCTTTGTTATAACCCACTGCACCTTTGTTCTATAGAGATGTAACTTTAATGCTTTAAGGAGATGCAGATTAAAGAAAAACACTTCAGGGGAAACAAAATTAACATTCATTAAGGAAGAGAGCCAAAAAGTGTTAACAAGCCTCTTGGCCAGAAGATAATGTAAATCACCTGAGACCTTTTGTATACAAAATGATATACAGAAAGAATCTGGGTTGTGAACTACATAATTTTGTGTTATCCATTGATCTCCATGTTTTATCAAAAGTATAAAAGGCCTTCTGAACAATAAAGGAGGAGGCCAGGGGCCGGGGCCAGTTTCTCGGACCAGCTTCTCGAACTAGTCTCTCAGCCTGGTTTCTTGGGACTCTGGCTCCCCCCGTGTCTTTCTCTCTCTTTCTTCTTCTCTACCTTTCCTTCTCTCTGCTCTTTACTTTAACTTCAGGCTGAATCTCCACCTGGAGTGCGGAGGCTCGCCAGGTCTACTTACTTGCCCTGGCTGTTAAGACCCGCACGAAAGGGAGCTTAAGGCGAGGCACCCTTAGATATTCAAGCGGGCGCCGGTGGCCCAACGTAGGTGGTGCAAATTCCTTGTCTGGCCTCCGCGTAAACCAAGCTATTCAGCCCTCTTCTCCACTTAATCTTCTTACTACACTATAGTTTCCTAATCTAATCTTACATTAATAAATAAACAAGTCTTTCCACGCCAACGCCGTCCACCCTTCGAATTCCCTGGATCCACCGGGCTGGACCCCGGCATAAGACCTTGTGTGGAGTCGGTGCCGGAACCTGAGGATTCCTCTCCAGTGCTGACATGGATCTTGGGGTACTTCTGAGTCTCCCCAGGGGAGTCAGTCGTCTCGAGTGGGGCATGCACGTGCGCTTTCCTCCCGAGCTGTAGCAGCAGTGTCACGCTTCCCTTCGCGTGGATCAAGGGATCTGTGGCTTTCTTTCCCAATGCCAAAATCCTGATTTACAGCTTGCATTTGACTCCCCTGGGGAGACTCAGAAGTACCCCAAGATCCATGTCAGCACTGGAGAGGAATCCTCAGGTTCCGGCACCGACTCCACAAGGTCTTATGCCGGGGTCCAGCCCGGTGGATCCAGGGAATTCGAAGGTGGACGGCGTTGGCGTGGAAAGACTTGTTTATTTATTAATGTAAGATTAGATTAGGAAACTATAGTGTAGTAAGAAGATTAAGTGGAGGAAGAGGGCTGAATAGCTTGGTTTACGCGGAAGGCCAATAAAATTCCAGACAAGGAATTTGCACCACCTACGTTGGGCCACCGGCGCCCGCTTGAATATCTAAGGTGCCTCGCCTTAAGCTCCCTTTCGTGCGGGTCTTAACAGCCAGGGCAAGTAAGTAGACCTGGCGAGCCTCCGCACTCCAGGTGGAGATTCAGCCTGAAGTTAAAGTAAAGAGCAGAGAGAAGGAAAGGTAGAGAAGAAGAAAGAGAGAGAAGACACGGGGGGAGCCAGAGTCCCAAGAAACCAGGCTGAGAGACTAGTTCGAGAAGCTGGTCCGAGAAACTGGCCCCCGGCCCCTGGCCTCCTCCTTTATTGTTCAGAAGGCCTTTTATACTTTTGATAAAACATGGAGATCAATGGATAACACAAAATTATGTAGTGTTTCACAACCCAGATTCTTTCTGTATATCATTTTGTATACAAAAGGTCTCAGGTGATTTACATTATCTTCTGGCCAAGAGGCTTGTTAACACTTTTTGGCTCTCTTCCTTAATGAATGTTAATTTTGTTTCCCCTGAAGTGTTTTTCTTTAATCTGCATCTCCTTAAAGCATTAAAGTTACATCTCTATAGAACAAAGGTGCAGTGGGTTATAACAAAGAAGGTACTTAACTCAAAGATCTAATGTTGCTAATACCAGGTCTACTACTTGTTTTTCTATATACCAACTATATCTAAAAATAAAGGATATGAAAATTTGGCAGCAAGCATTGACCCAAAAAATGAAACTTTTAATCAGTCCTATTCTAAAGATTTTGACTCCTCGAAGCTCCTGCATTCCTAGGATGTTTTAAGCTTCCTGTGCCTCCTGCGGTCAGGAGGCCTCAAACAATCACAAGCGCAGCTGTACGAGTCCTACAGGCAGGCTAGAAAGCCATCAGAGGGTTTTTGGATTGAAACACTCTTTCAAATGCAGAAGACTAACGCCCTGAATTGACTTTTTCCAGAAAAGGTCAGAAGAGTGAAAAAGCAGAGCACAAAAAACCGGCAGATTTTTGTGGGGTACATGCTTAAAAATTTCCAGAGGGTCCCTGAAGTCTGAGCACGCCTTGCGTATGTCAGCTTCCTTCCTCATAACTTGTCACGGGCGGGCTTCCTCACACTGGCTCCCGGCAGTCTTAGGCCCGGCATCGACGGGAGAGGAATCCCGAGAGGCCCCCGAGCAACTCGCATGCGGACTGGCCTTTCCTGAGGCCACCAGAGCGGGTCCCTGAGGTCCCCGTCGTAAGTCGAGAGCACCTGCCGCAAACTCGAGAAAATCCAGGAGGTTCTCCCCTCCAGGCGAGATGAGGCCCATTTCCGCTGAGGCGTCTCGAGGCTAATCACACCTAACCTCTGGAACTTCCAAAGGGTCCTTCACACCCTTGCTGCAACTCAAGAAGTTCCCCGACATACCCGTCTCCACTCGAGAGGAAGCACGAGAGTCCGCCCTCATCCAGAGGAGCCCCGTTTCCGCTCCTAGCTCGAGAGGAGGGATCCTTCCCCTGCGTGGTCGGGAAAGAATTCCCGGTTTCCGTCGCATCTCAAGAGGAGGCGCTCTCCACAGGAAAGGCGAGAGGAACTCCAGGGTCGTGCCACCATTCCCAGAGTCCCCCAGATGTCTCAGTCCATTCCAGGGAAACCTGTTTTCCCTGCACTGCCTCGACTTTCAAGCCGAGGATCGACTCACCACGGTGGCACGTGGGACAGCCCTGTGGGAAAGCCTCGTGGGAAAGCCACAGATCCTTGATCCACGGAAGGGAAGCGTGACACTGCTGCTACAGCTCGGGAGGAAAGCGCACGTGCATGCCCCACTCGAGACGAGGACTGACTCCCCTGGGGAGACTCAGAAGTACCCAAGATCCATGTCAGCACTGGAGAGGAATCCTCAGGTTCCGGCACCGACTCCACTCAAGGTCTTATGCCGGGGTCCAGCCCCGGTGGATCCAGGAATTCGAAGGGTGGACGGCGTTGGCGTGGAAAGACTTGTTTATTTATTAATGTAAGATTAGATTAGGAAACTATAGTGTAGTAAGAAGATTAAGTGAGGAAGAGGGCTGAATAGCTTGGTTTACGCGGAAGGCCAATAAAATTCCAGACAAGGAATTTGCACCACCTACGTTGGGCCACCGGCGCCCGCTTGAATATCTAAGGGTGCCTCGCCTTAAGCTCCCTTTCGTGGGTCTTAACAGCCAGGGCAAGTAAGTAGACCTGGCGAGCCTCCGCACTCCAGGTGGAGATTCAGCCTGAAGTTATAATAAAGAGCAGAGAGAAGGAAAGGTAGAGAAGAAGAAAGAGAGAGAAACACGGGGGGAGCCAGAGTCCCAAGAAACCAGGCTGAGAGACTAGTTCGAGAAGCTGGTCCGAGAAACTGGCCCCCGGCCCCTGCCTCCTCCTTTATTGTTCAGAAGGCCTTTTATACTTTTGATAAAACATGGAGATCCAATGGATAACACAAAATTATGTAGCGTTTGCAACCCAGATTCTTTCTGTATATCATTTTGTATACAAAAGGTCTCAGGTGATTTACATTATCTTCTGGCCAAGAGGCTTGTTAAAACTTTTTGGCTCTCTTCCTTAATGAATGTTAATTTTGTTTCCCTGAAGTGTTTTTTTTAATCTGCATCTCCTTAAAGCATTAAAGTTACATCTCTATAGAACAAAGGTGCAGTGGGTTATAACAAAGAAGGTACTTAACTCAAAGATCTAATGTTGCTAATACCAGGTCTACTACTTGTTTTTTCTATACCAACTATATCTAAAAATAAAGGAATGAAAATTTGGCAGCAAGCATTGACCCAAAAAATGAAACTTTTAATCAGTCCTATTCTAAAGATTTTGACTCCTCGGAAGCTCCTGCATTCCTAGGATATTTTAAGCTTCCTGTGCCTCCTGCGGTCAGGAGGCCTCAAACAATCACAAGCGCAGCTGTACGAGTCCTACAGGCAGGCTAGAAAGCCATCAGAGGGTTTTTGGATTGAAACACTCTTTCAAATGCAGAAGAGTAACGCCCTGAATTGACTTTTTCCAGAAAAGGTCAGAAGAGTGAAAAAGCAGAGCACAAAACCCGGCAGATTTTTTGTGGGGTACATGCTTAAAAATTTCCAGAGGGGTCCCTGAAGTCTGAGCACGCCTTGCTTATGTCAGCTTCCTTCCTCATAACCTTGTCACGGGCGGGCTTCCTCACACTGGCTCCCGGCAGTCTTAGGCCCCGGCATCGACGGGAGAGGAATCCCGAGAGGCCCCGAGCAACTCGCATGCGGACTGGCCTTTCCTGAGGCCACCAGAGCGGGTCCCTGATCCGCGTCGTAAGTCGAGAGCACCCGGCCGCACTCGAGAAAATCCAGGAGGTTCTCCCCTCCAGGCGAGATGAGGCCCATTTCCGCTGAGGCGTCTCGAGGCTAATCACACCTACCTCTGGAACTTCCAAAGGGTCCTTCACACCCTTGCTGCAACTCAAGAAGTTCCCCGACATACCCGTCTCCACTCGAGAGGAGCATGAGAGTCCCGCCCTCATCCAGAGGAGCCCGTTTCCGCCTCCTAGCTCGAGAGGAGGGATCCTTCCCCTGCGTGGTGGGAAAGAATTC
>NW_017215705.1:0-13711 GCF_001704415.2 Capra hircus
GCAGATTCTTTACCATCTGAGTCATAGAAGAGAATTAAATCACATTAACAATGAGATGAAGCCTCCGTTCAATTTTCATATTTATGTGTTTGTACATAAGATTGAAAATGAGAAAGGTGAGCTGATACTCTTTCACATCGATTAGAAGCTAAAATTTTAACCTTTTTTTCCCCTCAACATTAGTGAAAATTCTAAGAGATAAATAGACTTTACTTATATCTTTTCTCATTTATGAGCTTGTGGGTCTTTAACCTTTTCTCAAAGAATTTGATCCAAATGAAAATGCTATTCTAAACTTCATACTTTCTTTAAAGTTAGTCCTTCTAACTATTTCTCTTACCTGGTGCATTTATTTCAGAAAGCAAAAATAAGCATGAAAACCTGACCAATGAAAAGCAGAACAAAAATGAGTCACTGCAGCTGCTTTCACAGAATTCAGCCCGCCTGAGGGCAGGAAGGAAGCTCATCATTTTGATCACCTTTCTTCTTGGCTTCTTGCATAATCTTTATGTTTTCCAGTTTACTGGTTGTTGAATTCTACACTGTATTCATATAAAAATGCAAAAGCAGTAGGCCAGTGGAGAATGTGACACCTTTTCTTTTTGTAAAAGTTTATGGTATTTTACCAATAGACCAAAACAGCATGTGTAAGAGGCAATATCTGCATTAATTCTGAACATGCTAAACGGTAACCTCCAACTTACTGTTGTGAGAATATTCCCTGTCACAACGAAACACTCTTTCTCCTGACGACCAGTACTCCACGTCACTGCATTTAAATTAATGGTTAATATTTCTAGTGACTTGTTTGTATCAGTTTTACATCTACATATAATTTTTTTTATTTTAAAATTGAGGTACCATTTATATGTGACATAGATAAGGCTTTCCCAGCTCTTGGGTTGGTCTCTGTAACTACATATTTGTGAAAGAAGATTATCACTTTTTTTTTTTTACTCATTACACAACACAATGAATAGGAAAAAATATAGTAAAAGGAAAACCCTTTCTATAAATCATTTACTATAGGCAAGAATCATAATTTTAAGTTAAATGAAGCCCTTTATCAACATTTCTTTTAGGACCTACATAAAGCCAATCTGCAGCAAAGGTCAGTTAAACCAAAGCTGTGCCTCTCTGCAAAGTTTACCGTTGCTCTTCTCAGTGCTTTTAAATGATCCTCATAAAGTTGCCAAACGTGACTAACTGTTGGCAAAAAAAAAAAAAAAGAGTAACTTTTGGAGAAGGAAATGGCAACCCACTCCAGTACTCTTGCCTGGAGAATCCCATGGAGGGAGGAGCCTGGTAGGCTACAGTCCACGGGGTCGCAAAGAGTCGGACACGACTAAACGACTTTACTTACTTACTTACTTACTTACTTTAGATGGATTGATATCTACCTAGGACTTGTTCATTAAATCCACCTGCCTGAGTATTGTGACTTTATTGGGGTTTTCTTTAAGTCACTCCTGAAGCATTGTGATGGTTTTGTCTAACATTAATAGATTTTTAAAAATTATATGTGTTAGGGTATGGCTATGAATAAAGGGGAGAATCTGTTGCTATTGCAAACCAATTATGGAGGCAACTTAAAAAAAATCTGAATTGTAACTATGTTTTGTTGCGAGTGAAATGACACAAAGACAAAACACAAGAGACACACAAGAGACGGACAATACACTCTCCAGCCGGAAGAACAGAACTGCGCAAACAATTTGCTGTTTAATATTATAAAGCCCCCAAGGAAGAATTCCAGACTACATAAATAAGCCTTTCAGCACAGCGCAGGTGCATACATGTTATCGTACAGCAAGGGGAGTGATATCCCTGTCTACTGCAGAGTCTGTCCAAAGCCCTCTTTTCCTTCTTATCACAAGAAGGGAATGCTCCCTCGTTTGCAAGGAACCATTAAACTCAAGGCTCTGTCCAGGCTCTTGGCAGAACGCCTCGTTTGCAAGGACATTCAGCCCAAGCAGAGAGACCCGTTTGCAGGCACATCTCTGCTACCCTATTAACCCTTCAATGTTTTCTATTTATGTAAAATACTGTCCTTACCTTTCAGTCTGTAGTTGATGTGCACAGACACAGTAGTGGCTCTCTGGTTGCTATTCTGCCATCTTCCTGTCTCCTTCAGTCCCTTCATGTGTGTATGAGCTTCGATGATATAATGGGGCATTTAACAGAGATTGCTATGTGCAATACTGTATTTAGTGTTTCTATTTTAGTTTTTCTAGGATGTTAATTTATATGAAAATAAAATATATAATAAAAGAGTTCTGTGCCTGTTGTGAATATGTAACCTAAAAGTACATGCAAAATATTTATCCCAGAGGGGAATTAAGTTAGAGTGTCTGTGTTCAAAGATTTTTGAAAGTTCTTACTTCAGGCTGAACAGTTATTAGTGAATAGTGAAAGTTGCTCAGTCATGTCTGACTCTGCAAACGCATGGACTATACAGTCCATGGAATTCTCCAGGCTGGAATACTAGAGTGGGTAGCCTTTCCCTTCTACAGGGGATCATTCCAACCCAGGGATCAAACCCAGGTCTTCTGCATTGCAGGTGGATTCTTTACCAGCAGAGCCACCACGGAAGCCTGGACAGTTATTAGCAGTTAAACATTTAACAAATGCTGGTTTGGAAAGATAAAAATAATAATTCTGCTACATCAAAACATATTTCATTCCATTCAAATTTTCTTAATACAGTTTTAGGGAAGAAGTATTTCCCCCTTTTAGAAATACCAGTATGTTAATACCTAAGAAGTCTTTTTTTCTAAAAGTTACAAATTAGTTTCAAAAATCATATGATGTAGATTAAATGGTGACAAAAAATTGAGTGAGAGAAGTGAGGCAGCAGCTCCACAAGGGCCTTTCCTCTAGTAGCTGCATTCCTTAGCAGGGGATTGTGCCTCTTCCCTCCACACTTGCCAAAGGTGCAGCAAAGCTCGCTCTGTCAGAGGTACAAAAACAGCAATTGAACGGATTTTCAAGCTCTTGCTAGGCTGCCCCACTTCAGAGCCACTCGAGTGAAACAGCTACCCTGTGGCCCCTAGGTTGGTATACAGTTCACATGCAGGAGTTGTTCCCGTCAATGCAAAGAATTTTCTGGACAGACCTAGGCTCACTAAAGCTCTCCTCCAGAGCAAAAGGGACAGAAGAGATATGTGCACGTGGCCTGCCTGTCCCTGTAAGTTTGGGCTATCCCTATGGCCCCAAGCTCAGGGATAACTGACCTTAAAAAGAAACTCCAAGAAGTGCTTCTAGGACTGGGCCAGGGAGTTCCAGGATGTGGGAAAGACAGCCTCCCACGTGGAAGAAGAGTCAACAATCTGGCTGTGTTTGCAAGCCTCTGTTTGGAAGAACAGGTTCGCTTATACGATCGGAGACCTCCAGATCTGCTTAGAGAATCGACAGTTCCAGAGACAGGGCCATGATCTCCCCTTCCCTTGAGACCATTGCAAAGACATTCCTAGCTGATAGCGGAGTACCCATGAAGAAGCAGGCAGCGGAGTGTGTTTGACATGATTGTGTACCTTCCTGCCTCAACTCCTCAAGGGCCTTCTTCTCAAAAGTAGGCCCCATGCCCCTTGGGAGGGGTTGTGCCCTCTTCCCTCCACACTGCCAAAACATGCCAGCAAAGCTCGCTCTGTCAGAGTACAAAAACAGCAATGGATGGATTTTCAAGCTTTGCTAGGCCACTGCTTCAGGGCCCACTCGAGTGTAACAGGTGCCCTGTGCCCCTATCGGGTATGCAGTTCACACACTGGGTGTGTTGCCATCAAAGCCAAGAATTTCCTGACAACCTAGGCTCCCTAGAGCTCTCCTCCAGAGTAACGGGGATGGAAGAGATGTGGAGGTGGCTCTGCCTTCCATGTGTGTGTGGTGCTACTCCCTATGGCCCCATACTCAGGATAACTGCCCTAAGAAAGAACTGCAAAAAGTGCTGTTCCTGGAGGCTGGACAGGGAGTTCACAGCATGCAGGAAAGCGAGCCTTCTTCAGAAAGAAGGGGCAGCCACCTGGTGTGTGTTTGCAAGCCTGATTTGAAGGAACAGGTTTGCTTATACAACTCAAGACCTCCAGATCTCTCAGAGGACCGAAGTTGCAGAGCAGGGCCATGTATCTCCCTTCCCACTACGATACTTGCAAAGACATTCCTAGCTGATAGCGCTACTGCCCTGAAGAGCAAGCAGTGGGAGTGTGTTCGACACGACTGTGTGCCTTCCTAGCCTCAGCTCCTCAAAGGCCTTTCTTTCGAAGGAGCCACATGTCCCCCTTGGGAGGGGTTGTGTCCTCTTCCCTCCACACTGCCAAAGGGGCAGCAAAGCTCGCTCTGTCAGAGTACAAAAACAGCAATTGAATGGATTTTCAGGCTCTTGCTAAGCTGCACCACTTCGGGGCTCACTCGAGTGAAACAGGTCCCTGTGCCCTATCGGGTATGCGGTTCACACACCGGGGTGTTCCCATCAAAGCCAAGAATTTTCCTAACAGACATAGGCTCATTAGAGCTCTCCTCCAGAGCCAAGCGGATGGAAGGATAAGTGGACGTTGCCTGCCTTTCCCTGTTAGTTTGGTGCTATTCCCTATGGCCCAACTCAGGGATAACTGACTTTAGAAAGAAACTCCAAGAAGAGCTTTCCAGCACTTGAGAGGGTGTTCCAGGATGCGGGGAAAGAGAGCTCCCTCAGGGAAGAAGAGGCAACAATCCAGCAGTTTGCAAGCCTCTCTTTGGAAGGAACAGGTTCACTTACACAACGGGAGACTCCAGATTTGCTCAGAGCACCGGAGTCCAGAGGCAGGGCCGTGTATCTCCCCTTCCCTTTGTGATCCTTGCAAAGACATTCCTAGCTGATAGCGGGAGTGCCCATGAAGAAGCAAGCAGTGGATTGTGTTTGACATGACTGTGTGCCTCCTGGCCTCAACTCCACAAGGGGCCTTTCCTCTCGAAGTAGGCCCCATGTCCCCTTGGGAGGGTGTCATGCCTTTTTCTCCTCACTGCCAAAGGGTGGAGCCAAGCTCGCTCTGTCAGAGGTACAAAAACAGCAATTGAATGATTTTCAAGCTCTTGCTAGGCTGCACCTTTCAGCCCACTTTACTGAAACAGGTGCTCTGTGCCCCTGGTTGGGTATGCAGGTTGACAAACAGGGTGAGATCCTGTCCAAGCCAAGAATTTTCCTGAAAGACCTAGGCTCACTAGAGCTCTCCTCCAGGCAAAGGGATAGAGGAATGTATGGAGGAGTCTTTGCCTTTCCCTGTGAGTGTGGGGCTACTCCCTACGCCCCAAGCTCAGGATAACTGCTCTAAGAAAGAATGCAAGAACGCTATTCTTGAGTTGGGACAGGGAGTTCACAGCATGTGGGAAAGAAAGGCTTCTTCGGGAAGAAGAGGCAACCACCGGGCGTTGTTTGCAAGCCTCTATTTGGAAGGAACAGGTTTGCTTATACAACTAAGACCTCCAGATCTGCTCAGAGGACTGAAGTTCCAGAGACAGGGCCATGTATCTCCCCTTCCCTTTGAGATCCTTGCAAAGACATTCCTAGCAGATCGTGGGAGTGCCCATGGAAGACAGCAGCGGGAGTGTGCTTGACATCACTGGCTGCCTACCTGGCTCAGCTCCTCAAGGGGCCTTTCTCTCCTGGTAGGCCCTATGCCCCTTTGGAGAGGTGGTGCCCTCTTCCCCACACTCAAAGGGTGGAGGTGGAGCAAACTCGTTCTCTCCGAGGTAAAAAAAGACAATTTGGATGGATTTTTAAGCTCTTGCTATGCTGCACCCCTCCAGGACCCACTCGAGCAAAACAGGGCCCTGTGGCCCCTAGTCGGTATGCAGGTTCACACACCGGGTGTGATCCGTCAAGCCAAGAATTTTCCTGACAGACCTAGGCTCACTAGAGCTCTCCTCCAGAGGAAAGGGACAGAAAGACGTGTGTGTGGAGTGGCTCTGTCTTTCCAGGTCCCAATCTTCAGGATAACTGCCCCTAAGAAAGGAACTGCTGCTGCTGCGCTGCTGCTAAGCTGCTTCAGTCGTGTTCGACTCTGTGCGAACGCCATAGACGGTAGCCCACTAGGCTCCCCCATCCCTGGATTCTCCAGGCAAGAACAGTAAGTGGGTTGCCATTGCCTTCTCCAATGCATGAAAGTGAAAATGAAAGTGCAGTCGCTCAGTCGTGTCCGACCCTCAGCGACCCCAATGACTGCAGCCTACCAGGCTTCTCCGTCCATAGGATTTTCTGAAAGGAACTGCAAGAACGCTTTCCAGGAGTTGGGAAAGGGAGTTCGCAGGATGTGGGGAAGAGAGCCTCCTTTGGGAAGAATAGGCGGCCAGTTGTTTGTGTTGTAAACCTCTATTGGAAGGAACAGGTTAGCTTATACAAAGGGAGACCTCCAGATCTGCTCAGAGGACCGAAGTTGCAGAGCAGTCGGTGTATTTTCCCTTCACTTTGCGATCCTTGCAAAGACATTCCTTGCTGATAGATGATTCAGCAAGGGCTTTGAGACTGTTGTTTTCTTTCCTAGGTTCAAAGATTCCTTCAGTCCTAGTATAGATATCCTAGAAATTATGTGACATCCATGAAAATCTGATATGTCCTGGTCAAATGCTGTCAGTTATAATTCTAGTATCATATTAAAGCATTTCAAGTCGCAGCAGTACCAGATTACTTTGTCAATTTCTATTTAATCAGGTTTAACCATGTCCTCTATGGTTCACACTGATGCCTTTTGCAGAAATACTGCTACTTCAAGATATATGGAAAATACTTTTAAGCTTACCAATAATTTTGTTGTTTGTTTGCTTCTGGTAAGCTGTACCAGATGGAAGTTAGTCTCCTCTCTAGGTTAAGAGAACAAATTTCTTAGAATGCAATTTTGATAACAGACTATGAGTTTCTTTACATTTCATTGATTTATAATTGTTTTCATCATCTGTTTCTTACTTCGTAAAGTAAATAAGCCTTATTTAAGATTTGCTACATGTAGGATGGACTAAGCTTTCCCCACCTTGCAAGTTCCCTTAACCTTCAGATCTTCTCGTGGACCAAGATCTCACTTTCCTCCAGAGGACAATCCAAGCTTTTTATTAGTTGATCTGCCCCTGATATCAGAGTCATTTGAGCACGAGTTGGCCTATAATTTAGGCATGAAACTATGACTACATAAAAAAAGTGAGTTTTTGATTCAGATGGCCATGATATGCCTTGCACTTCAAGAAAATGGTTAAAATGATTTTTTTTTCTTCAAAACTGCCAGCCAGTTCTTTCAGCATATGCAATTGAAAACATCTATCATTAGCGTCAGTTTTCATTCCAATCCCAATGAAGGCAATGACAAAGAATATTCAAGCTGCTGCACAATTGCACTCATCTCACACGCTAGTAAAGTAATGCTCAAAATTCTCCAAGTTCACATGAACTGTGAACTTCCAAATGTTCAAGAGGGATTTTAAAAATGCCGAGATTCCTTTAAAAATTGCAAATAGAACTACCTTATGACCCAGGCAATCCCACTTCTGGGCATACACACCGAGAAACCAGAATTGAAAGAGACACATGTACCCCAATGTTCATCGCAGCACTGTTTATAATAGCCAGGACATGGAAACAACCTAGATGTCCATCAGCCAGATGAATGGATAAGAAAGCTGTGTACATATACACAATGGAGTATTACTCAGCTGTTAAAAAGAATTCATTTGAATCAGTCTGATGAGATGGATGAACTGGAGCCGATTATTACAGAGTGAAGAAAGCCAGGAAGAAAAACACCAATACAGTATACTAACACATATATATGGAATTTAGGAAGATGGCAATGACTACCCTGTATGCAAGACAGGAAAAAAAAGACACAGATGTGTATAACGGACTTTTGGACTCAGAGGAGAGGAGAGAGTGTGATGATTTGGGAGAATGGCAGCTAACATGTATACTATCATGTAAGAATTGAATCGCCAGTCTATGTCTGACGCAGATACACATGCTTGGGACAGGTGCATGGGGATGATCCAGAGAGATGTTATGGGAGGGAGTTGGAGGGGGGTTCATGTATGGGAATGCATGTAAGAATTAAAGATTTTAAAATTTAAAAAATAAAAAACTAAACAATTAAAAATAAATAAATAAATGAATAAAAAATGTCGAGAAACCAGAGATCAAATGCCAACATCCAAGGATCATTGAAAAAGCAAGAGAGTTCCCGAAAACAAAACCATCTTTCTGCTTTATTGACTATGCCAAAGCCTTTGACTGTGTGGATCACAATAAATTGGGAAATATTCTGAAAGAGATGGGAATACCAGACCACCTGACCTGTCTCTTGAGAAACCTGTATGCAGGTCAGGAAGCAACAGTTAGAACAAGACATGGAACAACAGACTGGTTCCAAAAAGGAAAAGGAGTATGTCAAGGCTGTATATTGTCACCATGTTTATTTAACTTATATGAAGAGTACATCATGAAAAATGCTGGGATGGAAGATACGTGAGCTGGAATCAAGATTGCTGGGAGAAATATCAATAAACTTAGATATGCAGATGACATCACAACTATGGCAGAAAGTGAAGAGGAACAGGTATGTCGGGGAACTTCTTGAGTTGCAGCAAGGGTGTGAAGGACTCTTTCGAAGTTCCAGAGGTTAGGAGTGGTTTGCCTCGAGATGCCTCAGCGGAAATGGGCCTCATTGCGCCTGGAGGGGAGAATCTCCTGGATTTTTTCGAGCTGTGGCAGGTGCTCTCGAGTTACGACGGGGTCCACAGAGATCCGCTCTGGTGGACTCAGGAAAGGCCAGTCGCCAGGCGAGTTGCTAGGGGCATCTAGGGGTCCTTCCCAGTCGATGCCGGAGCCTAAGACCTTGTGTGGAGTCGGGGCCGGAACCTGAGGATTCCTGTCCACAGCTGACATGTATCTTGGGGTAATTCTGGAGTCTCGAAAGGGGAGTCAGTCTTCGTCTTCATTGGGGGCATGCACGTGCGCTTACCTCCCGAGCTGTAGCAGAAGCGTCAAACTTCCTGTAGCGTGGTACAAGGGATCTGAGGCATTCCCTCGAGGCTTTCCCTCGAGCTTTCACACGAAGCTTTCCCACAAGGCTGTCCCAAGAGCCTCCGCGGTGTGAGTCAATCCTCGGCGTGAACGTCGAGGCAGTGCAGGGAACACAGGATCCTCTGGAATGGACTGAGACATCTGGGGGACTCTTGGAATGGTGGGACTACCCTGGAGTTCCTCTCGCCTTTCCTGTTGAAAGCGCCTCATCTGGAGATGCGATGGGAACACTGGGAATTCTCTCCCGACAAAGTAGGGAAAGGATCCCTAATCTCCAGCTATGAGGCGGAACCGGGGCTCCTCTGGATGTGGGCGGGAACCTCGTGCTTCCTCTCGAGTGGAGACGGGTATGTCGGGGAACTTCTTGAGTTGCAACAAGGGTGTGAAGGACCCTTTGGAAGTTCCAGAGGTTAGGTGTGATTAGCCTCGAAACGCCTCAGCGGAAATGGGCCTCATCTCGCCTGGAGGGGAGAACCTCCTGGATTTTCTCGACTTGTGGCACGTGCTCTCGAGTTACGACGGGGACGTCAGGGACCCGCTCTGGTGGCCTCAGGAAAGGCCAGTCACATTGCAAGGTTTTAGGGGGCCACTCGGGATTCCTCTCAGGTCGATGCCGGGGCCTAAGACCTTGTGTGGAGTCGAAGCCGGAACCTGAGGATTCCTCTCCAGTGCTGACATGGATCTTGGGGTACTTCTGGAGTCTGCCCAGAGAAGTCAGTCCTCGGCTCGAAGTGGGGGCATGCACGTGCGCTTTCCTCCCGCGTAGCCGCAGTGTCAGGCTTCCCGTCACGTCAGTCAAGGAATTTGTGGCTTCCCTCAAGGCTTTCTCACGAGGCTTTCCCACAAGGCTGTCCCACGTGCTGTGAGTAGATCCTCGGCCTGAAAGTCGAGGCAGAGCAGGGAAAACAGGTTCCTCTGGTATGGACTGAGACATCTGCGGGACTCTTGGAATGTTGGAAGGACCCTGGAGTTTCTCTTGCCTTTCCTGTGGAGGGAGCATCCTCCTGACATGCGACGGGAACGGCGGGAAGTCTTTCCGACGAAGCAAGGAAAGGATCCCTCATCTCGAGCTACGAGGCTGAAACGGGGCTGCTCTGGATCTGGGAGGGACCTCGTGCTTCCTCTCAAGTGGAGACGGGTATGTCGGGAAACTTCTTTAGTTGCAACAAGGGTGTGAAGGACCCTTTGGAAGTGCCAGAGATAAGGTGTGATTAGCCGTGAGACTCCTCCACGGAAATGGGCCTCCTCTCACATGGAGGGGAGAACCTCCTGGATTTTCTCGAGTTGCAGCAGGTGCTCTCGACTTACGACGGGCACCTACGGGACCCACTCTGGTGGCCTCAGAAAAGGCCAGTCCCCATGCGAGTTGCTAGGGTGACTCTCGGGATTCCTCTCCCATCGATGCTGGGGCTTAAGTCCTTGTGTAGAGTCGGGGCCAGAACCTGAGGATTCCTCTCCAGTGCTGACATGGATCTTGGAGTAATTCTGGAGTCTCCACAGGGCAGTCAGTCCTGGGCTCGAGTGGGGGCATGCACGAGCGCTTTCCTCCCGAGCTGTAGCAGCAGTGTCTCACTTCCCGGCGTGTGGATCAAGGGATCGGTGTTTCCCTCGAGGCTTTCCCACGAGACTTTCCCACAGGGCTGTCCCTCGTGAAACCGTGGTGTGAGTCGATCCTCGGCTTGAAAGTCGAGGCAGTACAGGGAAAACAGTTTCCTCTAGAATGGACTGAGACATCTGGGGGACTCTAGGAATGGTGGCACGACCCTGGAGTTCCTGTCGCCTTTCTGTAGAGAGCGCCTCCTCTTGAGATTCGTCGGGAACACCGGGAATTCTTTCCCGACCAAGTAGGGAAAGTATCCGTCATCTCGAGCTCCATGCGGAAACGGAGCTCCTCTGGATGTTTGATGACCCTCGTGCTTCCTCTCGAGTGGAGACGGGTATGTTGGGGGAACTTCTTGTGTTTCAGCAAGGGTGTGAAGGACACTTTGGAAGTTCCAGAGCTTAAGTGTGATTAGCCTCGGGACGCCTCAGCGGAAATGGGCCTCATCTCGCCTGGAGGGCAGAACCTCCTGAATTTTCTCGAGTTGTGGCAGGTGCTCTCAACTTACGACGGGGACCTCAGGGACCCGCTCTCGTGGCCTCAGGAAAGTCCAGTCCCCATGGGAGTTGCTAGGGGGCCTCTCGGGATTCCTCTCGCGTCGATGCCGGGGTCTAAGACCTTGTGTGGAGTCCGGGCCTGAACCTGAGGATTCCTCTCCAGTGCTGACAAGGAACTTCGGGTTCTACTGGAGTCTCCACAGGGGAGTCAGTCCTCGGCTCGAGATGGGGCATGCACAATCGCTTTCCTCCCGAGCTGTAGCAGCAGTGTCATGCTTCCTGTCACGTGAATCACGTTATCTGTGGCTTTCCCTCGAGGCTTTCCCACGAATTTGTTTTCCCTACAATGCCTCGAGTTTGACGCAGAGGATCTACTCCCACCACAATGGCACGAGGAACAGCCCTGTGGGAAAGCATCTTGGGAAAGCCTCGTGGGAAAGCCTCGAGAAAAAGCCACAGATCCCTTGATCCACGGGACGGGAAGCATGACACTGCTGTTACAGCTCGGGAGGAAAGCGCACGTGAATAGCCCCACTAAAGAAGAGGACTGATTCCCTTGGGGAGACTCAGAAGTACCCCAGGATCCATGTCAGCACTGGAGAAGAATCCTCAGGTTCAGGCCCGACTCCACACAAGGTCGTAGGACCCGGCATCGACGGAGAGGTATCCTGAGAGGCCCCCGAGCAACTCGCATGGGAATGGCCTTTCCTGAGGCACCAGAGCGGGTCCCTGAGGTCCCCGTCGTAAGTCGATAGCACCTGCCGCTCGAGAAAATCCAGGAGGTTCTCCCCTCCAGGCGAGATGAGGCCCATTTCCGCTGAGGAGTCTCGAGGCTAATCACACCTAACCTCTGGAACTTCCAAAGGGTCCTTCACCCTTGCTGCACCTCAAGAAGTTCCCCGACATACTCGTCTCCACTCGAGAGGAAGCACGAGAGTCCCGCCCACATCCAGAGGAGCCCGTTTCTGCATAGTTCGGGAGGAGGGATCCTTTTTCTGCGTGGTCGGAAAGAATTCCCGGCGTTCCCGTCGCATCTCAAGAGGAGGCGCTCTGCACAGGAAAGGCGAGATGAAATCCAGGTTTGTGCCACCATTCCCAGAGTGCCCAAGATGTCTCAGTCCATTCACTGCCTCGACTTTCAAGCCGAGTATTGACTCACACCACGGTGGCACGTGGGACAGCCCTGTGGAAAGCCTCCTGGGAAAGCCTCGTGGGAAAGCCTCGAGGGAAGGCCACTGATCCCTTGATCCGCGAAGGGAAGCATGACACTGCTGCTACAGCTCGGAGGAAAGCACAGGTGCATGCCCCTACTCGAGACGAGGACTGACTCCCCTGGGGAGACTCCAGAAGTACCCCAAGATCCATGTCAGCACTGGAGAGGAATCCTCAGGTTCTGGCATCGACTTTACACAAGGTCTAGTCCCGGCATTGACGGAGAGAAATCCCGAGAGGCCCCTGAGCAACTCGAATGGGACTGGCATTTCGTGAGGCCACCAGAGCGGGTCCCTTAGGTCCCCGTGGTAAGTCGAGAGCACCTGCCGCACCTCGAGAAAATCCAGGAGATTCTCCCCTCAGCGAGATGAGGCCATTTCCGCTGAGGCGTCTGGAGCTAATCATACCTAACCTCTGGAACTTCAAAGGGTCTTCACACCCTTGCTGCAACTCAAGAAGTTCCCCGACATACCCGACTCCACTCGAGAGGAAGCACGAGAGTCCCGCCCACATCCAGAGGAGCCCCGTTTCCGCCTCTAGCTCGTAGGAGGGATCCTTTCCCTGCGTGGTCGGGAAAGAATTCCCGGCATTCCGGTCGAATCTCAAGAGGAGGCGCTCTCCACAGAAAGGCGAGAGGAACTCCAGGGTCGTGCCACCATTCCAGAGTCCCCCAGATGTCTCAGTCCATTCCAGGGAAAACTGTTTTCCCTGCACTGCCTCCACTTTCAAGCCGAGGATTGACTCACACCATGGTGGCACGTGGGACAGCCATGTGGGAAAGCCTCGTGGGAAAGCCTAGTGGGAAAGCCTGGACGGAAAGCCACTGACCACTTGATCCACGCGAAGGATGCGTGACACTGCTGCTACAGCTCGGGAGGAAAGCGTACGTGCATGCCCCCACTTGAGACGAGGACTGACTCCCCTGGGAGACTCCAGAAGTACCCCAGGATCATGTCAGCACTGGAGAGGAATCCTCAGGTTCTGGCACCGACTCCACACAGGTCTTAGGCCCGGCATCGACGGGAGAGGAATCCCGAGGCCCCTGAGCAACTCGAATGGGGACTGGCCTTTTCTGAGGCCACCAGAGCGGGTCCTGAGGTCCCCGTCGTAAGTCGAGAGCACCTGCCGCAACTCGAGAAAATCCAGGGGTTCTCCCCTCCAGGCGAGATGAGGCCATTTCCGCTGAGGCGTCTGAGGCTAATCACACCTAACCTCTGGAACTCCAAAGGGTCCTTCACACCCTTGCTGCAACTCAACAAGTTCCCCGACATACCCGTCTCCACTTCGAGGAAGCACGAGAGTCCCGCCACATCCAGAGAGCCCCGTTTCCGCTCCTAGCTCGAGAGGAGGGATCCTTTCCCTGCGTGGTCG
>NW_017215706.1:0-13711 GCF_001704415.2 Capra hircus
AATAAGGTTTTTTCACCGTTTCAATTTCTAATTTTTTAAAGTTGATGTTATATGTGTTTTCTATCCTTTTTTGGATAGCTTAGTGTGTTGTTGTGTGTTTTTAATTTTATAAGCAGAAGTGAGGTACCGGTAGATACAGTTTTAAGCTAAGCTGAGGTGCCACAGATACAGTTTTGCCTTTTGTCTGTTGAGAAGTTTGAGTGAGTTTGGTGTACACTGTAACATTATGTCTACATTCATTTGACTGGTATAGCTTCCAGTTATTTGTCTAATTGGTTTTGGAGATATGATGGGAAGTCAGTTTTTTCCAAGGAAACTGAGGTCCATGAAACATGAACTCTTTTCGATCGGTCGGAATCACTTTCTGCTATTTCTGACAGATTTGACTTGTTTGGATATCTCATATGAGCGGAATCACAGAACGTTTGTCTTTTTTTGGTCTGGTTTATTTCACTTAATCTAATGACCATAAGGTTTGTCCACATTGTCGCATTGTCAGAATTACTGACTTTGAAGGGCCGAATCAGATTCCATTGTGTGTATACCACAGTTTGTTTATGGAATTGGCTGCCATGGACACTTCGATTGCTTCTGTTTGTTTGCCAGTGTGAATCATGCTGTTGTGAGTATGACGGAAGGAGTATCCATTTTTTTTCAGCCCCTTTCCCAATCCTTTTGGGTACATAGCATGAATTGGAATCGAACTATGTATTTCTTTCCACGTGTTCGTTTTGGAGTCATTTGTGTAATGTCTTGCAGAGTGGCAGCACCATTTAATGTACTTTTTTGTATGGTGGAATACCGTTCAAGCTTCTGAATATACCTTGCGTTGCATATTCAGTCTCCCACCAACGGACACTTGAATGAGTTCTACCTTTGAGCTATTGTGAATGTCACTATGAATATTTGTGTACCAGTTTTTGTTTGAATTATTAACAAATACATTACCATATATAAAGAAGCCACAAGGACCTACTGTACAGTTTAGGAAACTATTAAATATCTTATGATGATGTTAATGCAAGAGAATCTCCAAAGGAATATATGAAAAGCACATAATAACCATGATATTTATTGTGGCAACACTATGAGTTATCATAGCACTACTCAACGTGTATTTATACATGTCACTAAAATATTTACATCTGTAAGGATATTATAAAATTATATAAAAATCAAGAATTCAAACAGAGAATAAATAAACTTCCTGTCATTGCTCGTCATCATTTATACACTCATACTACCTGTAACACTAGCAATTGACATTCTTGTAAAACAAGAGATTGTGAAGTGTAAGGAAATATAGCTTATTGAATTCCTTAATGAAGGATTCTAGAACTCTATGTCCATGAAGTGAATGAAATTCCGTTTTAGTGAGCCACATCTTACTAGAGTGATGAGCCTCCACCCCACCCAAACGTTAGTTCACAATGAAATCCTGCAGTCCTCTGGCCTCAATGTCTGCTTCCTGCTACCGAGAAAGAAAAGATGAGGAAGTCCTGACAAAACCGATGCTATTTTTCTTTTTCTGATTTGTATTTTATCGCAGGGCCTGGCAAAAAGAGGGCCCAACCTGTTTTTAGAGTTCCATCCCAAGGGTTCCTCCGGCATGTTCCCTATGTTGACAAACTGCTGATTATTTTCAACAAAGGACAATGATCTGCACTTGACTATCTGTTGCTTGAGCTGGAATAGCAGGCATCCCTTGTAGTGCAGTCGTTCATGCCGGAAGTAGACATCCCTGAAGCAATAGTATAAGAGGAACACATTTATCATGTAGACATCGCATCCCATGCATTTGTAATAATTTTTCAGTTATACCCATCATCATCGGAGGAACTGACTTGTCCCAGTAATAACGAGAGGACCCAGTAGAACGGTTCCTTGACTTATGAGTACTTCCTATGAGTACCCTTATGAGTCCTTCTTCCAATGTTGTTTCTCCTAGTTTGGTCATGAACAGTAGAAGCTGATGGCAGTGGTCCTTGAAATGTATGTCGATTCCCAGGTGGCGCAGTTGATCAAGAAATACTCTGCCTACCAGTGCAGGAGGTGGAAGTGATGTGGGTTTGATCCCTGGTTCAGGAAGATAACAATTCATACACATGTTTTCTGGGAACCAGTTTGATACTCATGAGTTTTTTCTTCTGTATCCAGAAAAACAAATGCTGTTCAAGGACACTGAAAGAACCCTGATTTCGAAAATCAGATCTGTATTGTGAACAATGCTTCGATATCCGTGAGTCGAAGCATAGTATTATGCCTATCATCCTTGTATTTCCCTCAGTGAAATATGTTGAGGAAAACTCTTCATTCGTGGTCTAGAGTCACGAAGAAGCTAAATAGCATTCATCCTTTACGTTGACAACTGTGAATCTAAATCTCCTGTGAATCCTATGTGACAACCACACATACCAACATGAGTTATCAGTATTATATCAATATTTTTAGTCCTATTGTATGTCAACTAAAAAAATCAATATCTAATTGTACATGAAGTCAAGACATAAAGTCAGTGCAAATACAAAATGTTCCATCCTTTGAGAAAGGGAGAAAAACATCTCTGTGCTTAGCCTATCGCATTTTTATGGATTAGATCCTTAAGTAGTTTATTCACCACACCCTATGAATGATTCACAAGTCTTCAGAGAAGAAAGGGTCATTTCTCTTAAACAATGAGTAGTTCAACTCTTCTCAAAGCAAAGTCATAAGTGAGTCTAATTTTGCGTGAGCCCATGAAAACTCAGTGTTTTCATTATGCTTGTGCTTATGATGGGAGGAGGTCTGAGAAGGCGCTTCTGAAGGATTATTCATACCAGTCTTTCTCATATGTATGGAGTCTTTAAAGATCGAATCACCGAGGTGTTGCTTCTACACTTGTACTAGGCCGAGCAGCAACATTCCCTTTCTCCCTAAGTGCAGTAGACGTCTGTCTTCTGTCCTCTGGAGTATGTATTGCTTGAGCTCACCACAGCCTAGTAGATGGAAATCGTCAGGATATTCTGGAAACCCTTTGGATTTCAGTCTGCTCAGGAGGTTACCACTGCTGCAAACCTCTGGATTTTACCACGCACTTTTAACAACCTCAGATGAAGGATACAAGTCAACACTCGTGACAGCCACGGGCTTCCATGGCCTATCCATGATTGTTGGCTTTGCTTTCATAATCATCCTGTTTCTTATACCAACTAAACTGTCACTGTATTTTTTCATGACCATTTTATCTTTGACGGTTTTTAGATCTATTATGGATTTTCCTATATATCTTCACTCATCGGTGAGGGTCTTCTGTTAGTAGTAGTTACGACAACTGACTTCCAGTCAGTTAGCTGTGGCAGAATAGAAAAAAGAATGACCCACTGTATATTATTCGTATTATGTATCAATATATTATTCGTTTTATTGTTTGCAGTCATCCACTTCCAAGTTTCCGAAATAAACTTTCAGAAAAATCACATCCTTTGGAATGTCCGTTTGACTGAATAGGAGCACGGAAATGCTATTCCATCAAATTGTTTACAGTTTCCATTCCATTCCTCCTGTTTGATGTAGATATTGGCCTTTGGTTCTATCACTAGCTTTGCAAGTAAAAAAATTCATTAGAGCTCATATGGTAATTTTACTGTTGGCAATAAGTTTAGCATAAAATGAACACAGAAGAGGTTACAGTAGACCAAATATGAAAGTCAGTTGAAAAGAAAACATAGTGTTGAATGTTGACAGTAGGAATATAGTTATGAAGTTCCTTTATTATTATTCTATCCTTCCCGTTTCTTTTGCAGGGGTGTTAATGTACAGATTCCAGTCCTATGGCTGGAGTGAAGAATAGTATCATGATTCTTGAGAGCAACTCTACTAAGTCTTCACGCTCATGTCACTCAAGGTTTTTTAATACCTATTATGTTAGTCGTGTTTGTAGTTTGTGAAGTCACATAAGTTGCATTCACTCAAGCAATAGTATCAAACAGCTATGGCATCAATTCTAGATGTGAATCGATATCGAATGTGAATCCATTTCACTGTGACAAGTGATTATTGCAGATATTCTATTCATGCCAGTAAGAAAGCTGTGCAGAAATAATATAATGTTTATGAAGAAAATAAGATTTGCTAATTTGTTGTATTATTCTCTTTCTTTTCAACAGATTGAATGACAACAGGCTCCACTTTTCATTCACTTGTATGACTATGAGCAGTTTGACCAAGTTGAAGAAGATGACTCGTTTGTAGTCTTCCTCATCAGCTCATTCCATCTACTGGCTTTCAAATCATTTAGTACAGAGCTCACCGTCTAGGTGTTCATCCAGTGTTTTGTTTGCTTATCATGCAGGATCATTTTCAAAGGAAAAGTATGTGTGTATGAGTTAGAGCTCTGATCCCAAGAGTCCATGTAGAAGCTTCCCCTGAGAAGTGTATCGTTTTTGCACCAATGCTACTGAAACGTGTGAATGTGGTATACCACGCATCCCAATAAGCGTCCAGAGCTTCACAGGCTGCTTCTTTGAAACGCCCAGTACTCATGACATTCCATTCATCTGAGGACTAAATATAGCCAACGTAGGCTGTGTTTGCCAAATAGACTTTGAAGTATTCTTCACACAGTCCTTCATCGACGCCAGTTTTCAGATCGAAGAAACCCTTGCTCCATGAAGTGTGTGAACACATATACTCATGTTTTGTTTGCGATTTTAAAGTCATTCTTCAGTTTTGTTGGAGGAATGGTTCTGTATATGCCCCGTGGATCTGTGCATGAAAGCCCTAATAACTAATGTGAATCGACTTCACTACCAAGGGATGTTTTCATATCTATTGAGGATTTAGTTCATGTATTTCGATTTTAACTTTCTGTCTTACAGCCTTGTTTGTAGATCAGAAGCTATTTGAAAGTGTCATCTGGTTTTCAATGGCTTGTGAGGTTATTCATGAGTGGTTTATAAAACCGAATGGATTGTACGTAGCCATACTTTGTTGTCATTCTATGAATTTGAAGAATGTCTGAAGAATGTCTGCAGTTATGCCTTAAAGATTCATACAATTGATGTCCAATATTTATCTCAATAGACTTGCTTTCAATTTGTAGTTTCCTATGCATATGTCTTTCTTTATGGATTTGGGTAGAAGTCGTATCGGAACACTGAAAAATCTGTGATATCAGCCGTGCTGACCTTCTTTCCGGTGGTCATCATTAAGATTTTCACGCTCACTGTCACTTTGTGCAATGCTATGGATCCTAGTGGAAACAGGTGCCGTTCATCCTACTTTTGTGAAGATTGAACTCATCGTAGAAAGTGGAATTTGTTGAAATATTTATGGTATCAATATATCCTGTGTATATAATTACCCAGATTACGGGTGCGTATCTGATTGCTAAGTTATAAAATGTATGAGATAGATGTGATCCATCAATGGCGATTGGATACGTGGTGGAGAGGTATTTTGGTGATGCAAGAGATTTAAATGATGTGATCAGAGTATTTATATCCCTTTTATGTGGATAATGGGTCTTGGATCGATGTTTGAAACATTCCAACCTTGTCTTTTGTTATGCATGGGAAGTGTCCAAAACGAAGATGATGCAGGTACGTACTTCAAGGGTAAGTATAGGGTTGAGGGCGTGACTATGAAGTGGGTTAGGGTTAGGATGTGGATAGGGTGTCGGGTGAGGGAAGGGTTAAGGTTACAGTGTGCAGAACAGCCCCCCAACTTGTTAGGGTGAGGGGTGAGGCGTGAGGGTTAGGGTTAGGGGTGAGGGTGAGGGTAAGGCTTCAAGGTGAGGGTGAGGGTAAGGGTTCAGGGTGAGGGTGTGGGTGAGGGCGAGGGTAAGGGCTCGGGGTGAGGGTTCAGGGTGAAGGTGTGGGTCTCACATCTGATAAACGATTGCATTCCAAATATACCCTTCATTTCCCTCGAACAGAGCTCTCACTGTTGGAGCCCTTGGCAGTGTGGAAGCCACCGGCCCCTAAGCCACCACAAGAACGCCTGGGGCCTAGGTGCAAAGGCAAGGCAGGAGCAGAGCTGAGGCCAGGAAGGTGCCAGTGGCGTCTCCCAACCTCGTGCAGACTGCTCCTTCCTGGGCAGGAAGTCTAGAAGCCAGGCAAGTCTGGGCAAGGCTCGCCCCAGGCAGAGCAGCCTCGCGCAAGGAACTCTGCCAGATCAGGGCTCTCAGCGGAGCTGGAGCTCTGCGATACTGGAGGCGCACTCGGCTCCACCCCAGCAAGGCTTGCAGCAGCAGGCGACTGGGCTGCCTCCTCTTCCCCGGAGGAGGCTCCCTTCCACTTGTCCTGTGCACTCGGCTTCCAGGCGGAGCCATACCTCGCCTCCTGCAGGTCTTGGCTCAGGGGTTACTTCCCCTGAGCTGGGGTTGTGGGCGGGAACCCAGACACGCAGGGGCAGGCCCCAACAACCTGCACACAGCTCTGCTGGGGAGAAGAGCATTAGGGAACCTATGTATTTCAGGCAAATGATGGGAGACCACAAGTGAGTCGCCAGCCTGCTGGCTGCAGACACCACCCAGGGGCCCTGGGTGCATGGTGCTCTCAATGTGGCGCTGAGTCTGGACAGCCAAGCAACAGCTGAAGGAGCTCTGCAGTTGCCCTTCCCTTCCCGTCGACAGAGCTCTCAGTGCTGGAGCCCTTGGAAGTGTGGAACTCAGCGATCCCTAAGCCCTCCCAAACACATGTCTCTGCTGGGGAGGAGAGTGCTAGGGAACATACGTCTCTCACACACTTTCTAGGCACACACGGAGTCAGCCTCTGGGAGTGTGGGGATGCAAAACCCAGCCAGGGGCCCTTGGAACCTGGTGCTCTCCGTGCGGAGCTTTGTCTGGGCGGCCAAGCAACCGCTGAAGGAGCCCTGCTGTTGCCCTTCGCTTCCCTCTGACAGAGCTTTCACTGCTGGAGCCCTTGGCAGTGTGCAACCCACCAGCCCCTAAGCCCTCCTCAAGGACGCTTGGGACCTAAGTGCAAAGGCAAGGCAGGGGTAGAGCTGAAGCCAGGAAGGCGCCAGTGGCGTTTCCGAGCCTCACACAGCCTGCTCCTTCCTGGGGAGGGAGCCTTAAAGCAAGGCAAGTCTGCGCAAGGCTCGCCTATGGCAGAGCATCTTGGTGCCAGGAACTCTGCCAGATCGGGCCTCTGAACAGAGCTAGAGATCTGCCGTACTGGAGTCGCACTTAGCTTCGTGTAAGCAGGGATTTCAGCTTGACGGGGACTTGCTGCCTCCTCTTCCCCCGAGGAGGCTCGCTTCCCTGCTGGCTGTGCACTCGCCTATCAGGCGGGGGCGCAGGGCTCCTCCAGCAGGTCTTGCCTCAGGGGCTGCTTCCCCTGAGTTGGGGCTGTGGGCAGGAACCCAGACACGCAGGATCAGGCCCCAAACACCTGCACATGTCTCTGCTGGGGAGGAGAGTGCTAGGGAACCTACGTCTGTCATACACTTTCTGGGCACCCAAGGAATCAGCCTCCGTGTGTGCCGGGGCTGAAAACCACCAGCCAGGGGCCCTGGGAGCCTGGTGCTCTCCGGTGCGGCGCTGATTCTAGGCGGCCTAGAAACCGCTGGAGGAGCCCTGCAGTTGCCCTTCCCTTCCCTCTGACAGAGCTCTCACTGCTGAAGCCCTTGGCAGTGTGCAACCCACCACCCCCTAAGCCCTCCCCAACGACGCCTGGCACCTATGTGCAAAGGCAAGGCAGGATTGGAGCTGAGGCAAGGAAGGCACCAGTGGCGTCTCCCAGGCTCGCTCAGACAGCTCCTTCCTGGGGAGGGAGCCTAAAAGCAAGGCAAGTCTGGGCAAGGCGAGCCCCCGGCCGAGCAGCCTCGCGCCAGAAACTCTGCCAGATCGGGGCTCTGAGCAGAGCTAGAGCTCTGCCGTACTGGAGGCCCACTTAGCTCCGTGCAAGCAGGGCTTTCCTCTTGACTGGGCTCGGCTGCCTCCTCTTCTCCCGAGGAGGCTCGCTACACTGCTGGCTGTGCTCTCGCCTATCAGGCGGGCGCGCAGGGCTCCTCCAGCAGGTCTTGCCTCAGGGGCTGCTTCCCCTGAGTTGAGGCTGTGGGCGGGAACCCAGACACGCAGGATAAGGCCCCAACCACCTGCACATGTCTCTGCTGGGGAGGAGAGTGCTAGGGAACCTACGTCTCTCACACACTTTCTAGGCACCCACGGAGTCAGCCTCTGGGAGTGTGGGGGATGCAAAACCCAGCCAGGGGCCCTTGGAACCTGGTGCTCTCCGTGCGGAGCTTTGTCTGGGCGGCCAAGGAACCGCTGAAGGAGCCCTGCTGTTGCCCTTCGCTTCCCTCTGACAGAGCTTTCACTGCTGGAGCCCTTGGCAGTGTGCAACCCACCAGCCCCTAAGCCCTCCTCAAGGACGCTTGGGACCTAAGTGCAAAGGCAAGGCAGGGGTAGAGCTGAAGCCAGGAAGGCGCCAGTGGCGTTTCCGAGCCTCACACAGCCTGCTCCTTCCTGGGGAGGGAGCCTTAAAGCAAGGCAAGTCTGCGCAAGGCTCGCCTATGGCAGAGCATCTTGGTGCCAGGAACTCTGCCAGATCGGGCCTCTGAACAGAGCTAGAGATCTGCCGTACTGGAGTCGCACTTAGCTTCGTGTAAGCAGGGATTTCAGCTTGACGGAGACTTGCTGCCTCCTCTTCCCCCGAGGAGGCTCGCTTCCCTGCTGGCTGTGCACTCGCCTATCGGGCGGGGGCGCAGGGCTCCTCCAGCAGGTCTTGCCTCAGGGGCTGCTTCCCCTGAGTTGGGGCTGTGGGCAGGAACCCAGACACGCAGGATCAGGCCCCAAACACCTGCACATGTCTCTGCTGGGGAGGAGAGTGCTAGGGAACCTACGTCTGTCATACACTTTCTGGGCACCCAAGGAATCAGCCTCCGTGTGTGCGGGGCTGAAAACCCCAGCCAGGGACCTGGGAGCCTGGTGCTCTCCGTGTGGCGCTGAATCTGGGCGGCCAAGCAACCGCTGGAGGAGCCCTGCAGTTGCCCTTCCCTTCCCTCTGACAGAATTCTCACTGCTGGAGCCCTTGGCAGTGTGCAACCCACCAGCCCCTAAGCTCTCCTTAAGGAGGACTGGGACCTAAGTGCAAAGGCAAGGCAGGATTGGAGCTGAGGCAAGAAAGGCGCCAGTGGCGACTCCCAGGCTCCTGCTGCCTGCTCCTTCCTGGAGAGGCAGCCTAAAAGCAAGGCAAGTCTGGGCAAGGCGAGCCCCCGGCAGAGCAGCCTCGCGCCAGGAACTCTGCCAGATCGGGGCTCTGAGCAGAGCTAGAGCTCTGCCAGTACTGGAGGCGCACTTAGCTCCGTGCAAGCAGGGCTTTCCACTTGACGGGGCTGAGCTGCCTCCTCTTCCCCCGAGGAGGCTCGCTTCCCTGCTGGCTGTGCACTCGCCTATCAGGCGGGTGCGCAGGGCTCCTCCAGCAGGTCTTGCCTCAGGGGCTGCTTCCCCTGAGTTGGGCTGTGGGCGGGAACCCAGACACGCAGGATCAGGCCCCAACCACCTGCATATGTCTCTGCTGGGGAGGAGAGTGCTAGGGAACCTACGTCTGTCACACACTTTCTAGGCACCCACGGAGTCAGCCTCTGGGAGTGTGGGGATGCAAAACCCAGCCAGGGGCCCTTGGAACCTGGTGCTCTCCGTGCGGCGCTTAGTCTGGGCGGCCAAGGAACCGCTGAAGGGGCCCTGACTGTTGCCCTTCGCTTTCCTCTGACAGAGCTCTCACTGCTGGAGCCCTTGGCAGTGTGCAACCCACCAGCCCCTAAGCCCTCCTCAAGGACGCTTGGGACCTAAGTGCAAAGGCAAGGCAGGGGCAGAGGTGAAGCCAGGAAGTCGCCAGTGGCGTCTCCCAGCCTCACACAGCCTGCTCCTTCCTGGGGAGGGAGCCTAAAAGCAAGGCAAGTCTGCGCAAGGCTCGCATATGGCAGAGCATCTTGGCGCCAGGAACTCTGCCAGATCGGGCCTCTGAACAGAGCTAGAGATCTGCCATACTAGAAGCGCACTTAGCTTCGTGTAAGCAGGGCTTTCAGCTTGACGGGGACTGGCTGCCTCCTCTTCCCCGAGGAGGCTCGCTTCCCTACTGGTTGTGCACTCGCCTATCAGGCGGGGGCGCAGGGCTCCTCCAGCAGGTCTTGCCTCAGGGGCTGCTTCCCCTGAGTTGGGGCTGTGAGCGGAAACCCAGACATGCAGGATCAGGCCCCAACCACCTGCACATGTCTCTGCTGGGGAGGAGAGTGGCGGGGAACCTACGTCTGTCACACACTTTCTAGGCACCCATGGAGTCAGCCTCTGGGTGTTCGGGGCTGCAAAACCCAGCCAGGGGCCCTTGGAACCTGGTGCTCTCCGTGTGGTGCTGAGTCTGGGCGGCCAAGCAACCGCTGAAGGAGCCCTGCTGTTGCCTTTCGATCCCTCCTACAGAACTCTCACTTCTGGAGCCCTTGGTAGTGTGCAACCCACCAGCCCCTGAGCCCTCCTCAAGGACGCTTGGGACCTCAGTGCAAAGGCAAGGCAGGGGAAGAGCTGAAGCCAGGAAGGCGCCAGTGGCCTCTCCCAGCCTCACACAGCCTGCTCCTTCCTAGGGAGGGAGCCTAAAAGCAAGGTAAGTCTGGGCAAGGCTCGCCCATGGCAGAGCAGCCTCGCGCCGGGAACTCTGCCAGATCGGGGCTCTGAGCAGAGCCAGAGCTCTGCCGTACTGGAGGCGCACCTAGCTCCCTGCAAGGAGGGCTTTCAAACCCCAAACAATGAACCACATACCCCAAACCCCGAACCACATACCCAAACATGGTACCCGAACCCCAAACCCCATATCCTGAATCTGAACCCCTATCCCAACCGCAAACCCCAAACCCTGAACAGGGAACTCCAAACCCCTTACCCGAACTCAAAAACCCCTAACCCAATCCCCAAACTCCGAACCCCAAACACCTAACCCGTACCGTGAACCCCTAACCCTAACCCAAACCCCTAACCCGAGCCCTAAACCCCAAACCCAAACCCCGACCCTCAAGCCCCGAACCGCAAATCCTGAAACACGTAGCCCAAACCCCGAATCCATAACTCCGAACCCCAATCCAGAACCCAACCCCGAACCCCAAACCACTAGCCCGAACCCCAAACCCAAACCCAAACCGCACACCCCTAAACCGAACCCCAAAACCCTGAACCCAAACCCCTAACCTGTACCCCCACCCCACACCCCGAACCCGAACCCCAAACCCCTAACCCGAATCGCAAACCCCTAACCTGAACCCCAAATCCCAAACCCCAATCCCAAACCGCAAACACCAAAACCGAACCCTAAACCCCGAAACCCCCAACCCCCAAACCCAAACTCCAAACTGCTAACCCGAACCCCAAACCCCAAACCCCTAACCGGAACCCCAAACCTCAAATCCAAAACCGCACACCCCAAACCTCTAAGCCGAACCCCGAACTGCCAACCCCTAATTCCTAACCCGAACAGCAAAACTCGAAACTGCACCTCACACCCCCAACCCCAAACCATGAACCCAATCCCCTGAACCCCAAACCCCAAACCTCAAATCTCGACCCCCGAACCACAAACCTCACATACTCAACCCCTAATCGGAACCTCAAACCCGAATCCCCAAACCCCAAACCCAAATCCTAAACCCCTAATCCCTAACCCAAACCGTCAACCCAGAAACCGAACCCCTAATCCCCAACCCCCAACCCTCAACCCAAACCCCAAACCCATAACTGGAACCCCAAACCGCCAACCCTCACCCAAATCCCAAACTCCAAACCCCAAACCCCTAAGCCTTAACCTAAACTGCCAACCCCTAACCCGAACCGAGAATCCCTACCCCGAACCCAAACCCCAAATCCTAACCGCGAACCCCTAAACCCAAACCCAAACCAAACCGCGAACCCAAACCCCTAACCGAATCCCAAATCCCCAACCCAACCGTGAACTCAAACCCCAAACCCCTAACCCTAACCTCAAACCCCAAACCCAACTGCGAACCTCTAAACCAATCCGAGAACCCTAACCTGATCCCAAACCCCAAAAGCCCCAAACTCAACCGCGAGCCCCAAACCCAAACCCCGATCCTCAAACCCCAAACCAACTGCAACCCCTAATCTGAACCGAGAACCCATAACCTGATCCCCAAACCCCAAACCTAAGCTGAACCTTGAACCCTAATCGGAACCCCAACCCCAAACGAGAACCAACCCGGAACCCAACCCTGAACTCCAAACCCCAAACCCGAACCCTGAACCCTAACCGAACCCGAATCCAAACCCTAAGAAGGGAGGGGATTCCCGTAACCCGAACTCTGAACCTGAACCCTAACAAGTTGAGGGGATGCCGGCACCCTAACCCTAACCTAACAATAAAACTCTAAAAGAAAAGAAACTTTTTCTGGCCTAAGCCCGCCCCTTGCGGTCCCCCATCCGCTCAAAGCAAAAAAGGCAAGCCCGGACTGGAACTTCTGACCACAAAAGCAGATTGCATGTTTACTCGGCCGTCAGCCTAACCGCTATGCTAACAAAGCCCCCGGGTTTCATGCTGCTCCCAGCACTCTTCAAGCCTCGGCCCGCAGGGCAGGCTAATAAAGAACTATGGGCCCCATTAGCGCTCACTTTAAGCCTAACCGTAACCTGAACCCTGACCTGACCTGAACCTAACCCAAACCCGAACTCTAAGAAGAGGGGGTTCCCCGAATTCTAACCCTAACCCGAACCCGAACCCGAGCGAGTTGGGGGTTGCCCGAACCCTAACCCTAAGCTTCACAATAAACCTCTAAAATCAAAAGAAACTTTTCTGGTCTAAGCCCCGCCTCTTGTGGTCCCCGCCCCTAAAAGGGAAAGAGTTAAACCCGGGACTTGAACTCCTGACCTACAGACCCTAGTCTGCCTGACTTACCAGCCTGCCTAACCGCTATGCTACAGAGGCTTGCTGTTTCAGGCAGCGCTCCCGGGCCTCTTCAAGCCTCTGCGCGCCAGGTCTGGCTCTATAGAATATCATGGCTGTCCTAGGTCATCTTTGCTTCTTATCCCTAAATCATAGACAGATGAGCTGAGAAAAAGCTTGGGTTGTCTCGGTGGGGTGGATCTGCTTGTCCTTGTGTTTCCCCTGGAGGCAGTCGCGGTCCCGCGGGCCTGGCCTGGCAGGGGGCGTGGGCGGGGCGCACCGTGCGCGCCTCGGGGGCGGGGCGAGCCTGGGCGGCTGTCAGGGGGCGCGGCTCACGGGCGGGTCTGGGGCGGGGTGAACATGGCGGCGCCTCGGGGCCAGGGGTCCCCAGTTGTGCTCTCAGGGCTCGCCATTGCAGCTGGGACTGCTCGTTTCGTGGGCTCCTGGTCCCCCGTCGATTGGCATCCAGCGAGCAGAGCGCAGGGCTGTGGACCACAGGTAAGGGAACTCGACTCGGCGGAGCAGGGAACCATGTCTTCTGCCCTTTGTTTGCAGTCTCGGAGCCGACTGAAATGGCGATCGCAGAAAAGCCTCGCCTTTGGGGCGAGGGTTTTACCGCTTCACCCTTTGCATACAGCTCAGACCGCGCTTTTCCCAAGCAGCCGAGTGGATTTGCTTCCTACAGGCCTGGAGAGGATAACAGGCAGGAAGGCCAGGGGTCCAGACAGAGAAAATAAACTGCAAGTGTCAGACGTTTTTTTCTCTCTCTTAAGAGGCAGGAGGAGACCAAAGAGGGCTGCGTTTTTTTTTCCTCTTGATACAAATGTAAAGAAGGTTTCTCTGAAAATTCT
>NW_017215707.1:0-13710 GCF_001704415.2 Capra hircus
TATGTTGTTGAGAGAGATGAAGCGTGAACTGCTGGCTACAGCCTCAGGAGGCAAAGCGCACGTGCATGCCCCCACTCGAGACGAGGACTGACTCCCCTGGGAGACTCCAGAAGTACCCCAAGATCCATGTCAGCACTGGAGAGGAATCCTCAGGTTCTGGCACCGACTCCACACAAGGTCTTAGGCCCCGGCATCGACGGGAGAGGAATCCCGAGAGGCCCCGAGCAACTCGCATGGGGACTGGCCTTTCTTGGGCCACCAGAGCGGGTCCCTGAGGTCCCCGTCGTAAGTCGAGAGCACCTGCCGCAACTCGAGAAAATCCAGGAGGTTCTCCCCTCCAGGCGAGATGAGGCCCATTTCCGCTGAGGCGTCTCGAGGCTAATCACACCTAACCTCTGGAACTTCCAAAGGGTCCTTCACACCCTTGCTGCAACTCAAGAAGTTCCCCGACATACCCGTCTCCACTCGAGAGGAAGCACGAAAGTCCCGCCCACATCCAGAAGAGCCCCGTTTCCGCCTCCTAGCTCGAGAGGAGGGATCCTTTCCCTGCGTGGTCGGGAAAGAATTCCGGCGTTCCGTCGCATCTCAAGTGAGGCACTCTCCACAGGAAAGGCGAGAGGAACTCCAGGGTCGTGCCACCATTCCCAGAGTCCCCCAGATGTCTCAGTCCATTCCAGGGAAACCTGTTTTCCCTGCACTGCCTCGACTTTCAAGCCGAGGATCGACTCACACCACGGTGGCACGTGGGACAGCCCTGTGGGAAAGCCTCGTGGGAAGCCTAGTGGGAAAGCTCTAGGGAAAGCCACAGATCCCTTGATCCACGCGAAGGGAAGCGTGACACTGCTGCTACAGCTCGGAGGAAAGCGCACGTGCATGCCCCCCATCGAGACGAGGACTGACTCCCCTGGGGAGACTCCAGAAGTACCCCAAGGTCCATGTCAGCACTGGCGAGGAATCCTCAGGTTCCGGCACCGGACTCCACACAAGGTCTTCGGCCCCGGCATCGACGGGACAGGAATCCGAGAGGCCACCGAGCAACTCACATGGGGACTGGCCTTTCCTGAGACCACCAGAGAGAGTCCCTGAGGTCCCCGTCGTAAGTCGAGAGCACCAGCCACAACCCGAGAAAATTCAGGAGGTTCTCCTCTCCCATGCGAGATGACGCCCATTTCCGCTGAGGCGTCTCGAGGCTAATCACGGCTAACCTCTGGAACTTCCAAAAGGGTCCTTCACACCCTTGCTGCAACTCAGCAAGTTCCCCGACATAACCCGTCTCCACTCGAGATGAAGCAAGAGAATCCCGCCCACATCCAGAGGATCTCCGTTTCCGCCTCATAGCTCGAGAGGAGGGGTCCTTTCACTGCGTGGTCGGGAAAGAATTCCCGGCGTTCCCGTCGCATCTCAAGTTGAAGCGCTCTCCACAGGCAAGGCGAGAGGGACTCCAGGGTCGTGACACCATTCCCAGAGACCCCCTGATGTCTCAGTCCATTCCAGGGAAATCTCTTTTCCCTGCACTGCCTCGACTTTCAAGCCGAGGATAGACTCACACCACGGTGGCACGTGGGACAGCCCTGTGGGAAAGCATCGTGGGAAAGCCTCGTGGGAAAGCCTCAAGGGAAAGCCACAGATCCCTTGATGCACGCGAAGGGAAGCGTGACACTGTGCTACAGCTCGGGAGAAAAGCGCACGTGAATGCCCCCAAACGAGACGAGGACTGACTTCCCTGGGGAGACTCCAGAGTATTCCAGGATCCATGTCAGCACTGGAGAGGATGCCTCAGGTCCCGGCACCGGACTCCACCCAAGGTCTTAGGCCAGGGCATCGACGGGAGAGGAATCCCGAGAGGGCCCCGAGCAACTCGCATGGGGACTGGCCTTTTCTGAGGCCACCAGAGCGGGTCCCTGAGGTCCCCGTCGTAAGGCGAGAGCACCTGCCGCAACTCGAGAAAATCGAGGAGGTTCTCCCCTCCAGGCCTGATGAGGCCCATTTCCGCTGAGGCATCTCGAGGCTAATGACACCTAGCCTCTGGAACTTCCAAAGGGTCCTTCACACCCTTGCTGCAACTCAAGAAGTTCCCCGACATACCCGTCTCCACTCGAGAGGAAGCACGAAAGTCCCGCCCACATCCAGAGAAGCCCCATTTCCGTGTCCTAGCTCGAGAGGAGGGATCCAATCGCTGGGTGTACGGGAAAGAATTACCGGCGTTCCTGTCGCATCTCAAGAGGAGGCGCTCTCCACAGGAAAGGCGAGACGAACTCCAGGGTCGTGCCACCATTCCCAGACTCCCCCAGATGTCTCATTTCATTCCAGGGAAAACTGATTTCCCTGCACTGCCTCGACTTTTCAAGCCGAGGATCGACTCACGCCACGGTGGCTGTGGGACAGCCCTGTGTGAAAGCCTCGAGGGAAAGCCTCGAGGGAAAGCCACAGATCCCTTGATCCACGGTAAGGAAAGCTCGACACTGCTGCTACATTCGGGAGGGAAAGCTCATGTGCTGGCCCCCACTCGAGACAAGGACTGACTCCCCTGGGGAGACTCCAGAAGTACCCCAAGATTCATGTCAGCACTGGAGAGGAATCCTCAGGTTCCCGCACGGACTCCACACAAGGACTTAGGCCCCAGCATCGACGGAAGAGGAATCCCGAGAGGCCCCCGAGCAACTCGCATGGGGACTGGCCTTTCCTGAGGAAACCAGATCGGGTCCCTAAAGTCCCCTTCGTAAGTCCAGAGCACCTGCCGCAACTGGAGAAAATCCAGGAGGTTTTCCCCTCCAGGCGAGATGAGGCCCATTTCCGCTGAGGTGTCTCGAGGCTAATCACAGCTAAATTCTGGAACTTCCAAAGGGTCATTCACACCCTTGCTGCAACTCAATAAGTTCCCCGACATACCCGTCTCCACTTGAGAGGAAGCACGAGAGTCCCGATCCACATTCAGAGGAGCCCCGTTTCCGCCTCCTAGCTCTTGAGGAGGGAACCTTTCACTGCGTGTTCGGGAAAAAATTGCGGGCGTTCCCCTCGCATCTCAAGAGGAGGCGCTCTCCACAGGAAAGGCGAGAGGAACTCCAGGGTGGTGCCACGATTCCCAGAGTCCCCCAGATGTCTCAGTCCATTCCAGGGAAACCTGTTTTCCCTGCACTGCCTCGACTTTCCAAGCCGAGGATAGACTCACACCACGGTGGCACGTGGGACAGCCCTGTGGGAAAGTCTCGTGGGAAAGCCTCGAGGGAAATCCACCGATCCCTTGATCCACGCGACGGGAGCATGACACTGCTGCTACAGCTAGGGAGGAAAGCGCAGGTGGCATGCCCCCACTCGAGACGATGACTAACTTCCCTGGGGAGACTCCAGAAGTACCCCAAGATCCATGTGAGCACTGGAGAGGAATCCTCAGGTTCCGGCACCGACTCCACACAAGAATCTTAGGC
Organism: Capra hircus; assembly: GCF_001704415.2. Taxonomy (NCBI): domain Eukaryota; kingdom Metazoa; phylum Chordata; class Mammalia; order Artiodactyla; family Bovidae; genus Capra; species Capra hircus. Next base: position 3,426 of record NW_017215707.1, read on the forward strand.
CCCGGCATCGAAGGGAGAGGAATCCCGAGAGGCCCCGAGCAACTCGCATGGGGACTGGCCTTTCCTGAGGCCACCAGAGCGTGTCCCTGAGGTCCCCGTCGTAAGTCGAGAGCACCTGCCCGCAATTCGAGAAAATCCAGGAGGTTCTCCCCTCCAGGCGAGATGAGGCCCATTTCAGCTGAGAGGTCTCGAGGCTAATCACACCTTACCTCTTGAACTTCCTAAGGGTCCTTCACAAACTTGCTGCAACTCAAGTAGTTCCCGACGCACCCGTCTCCACTCGAGAGGAAGCACGAGAGTCCCGCCCACATGCAGAGGAGCCACGTTTGCGCCTCCTAGCTCGTGAGGAGGAATCCTTTCCCTGCGTGGTTGGGAAAAGAATTCCCGGCGATCCCGGCGCATCTCATGAGGAAGCATTCTCCACAGGACAGGCGCGAGGAACTCCAGGGTTGTGCCACCATTCCCAGAGTCCCACAGATGTCTCAGTCCATTCCAGGGAAACCTGTTTTCCCTGCAGTGCCTCGACTTTCTAGCGGAGGATCGACTCACAACACGGTGGTACGTGGGACAGCCCTGTGGGAAAGCCTCGTGGGAAGGCCTAGTGGGAAAGCTCTAGGGAAAGCCACAGATCCCTTGATCCACCGCGAAGGGAAGCGTGACACTGCTGCTACAGCTCGGCAGGAAAGCGCACGTGCATGCCCCCCCATCGAGACGAGGAATGACTCCCCTGGGGAGACCGCCAGAAGTACCCCAAGGTCCATGTCAGCACTGGGAGAGGAATCCTCAGGTTCCGGCACCGACTCCACACAAGGTCTTAGGTACCGACATTGACGGCAGAGGAATCCCGAGAGCCCCGCAAGCAACACTCCTGGGGACTGGCCTTTCCTGAGGCCACCAGAGCGGGTCCCTGAGGTCCCCGTCGTAAGTCGAGAGCACTGGGCCGCAACTCGAGAAAATCCAGGAGGTTCTCCCCTCCAGGCGAGAGGAGGCCCATTTCCGCTGAGACCTCTCGAGGCTAATCACACCAAACCTCTGGAACTTCCAAAGGGTCCTTCACACCGTTGCTGCAACTCAAGAAGTTCCCCGACATACCCGTCTCCACTCGAAGGAAGCACGAGAGACACGCCCACATCCAGAGGAGCCCCGTTTCCGCCTCCTAGCTCGACAGGGGGGATCCTTTCCCTGCGTGTTGGGGAAAGAATCCCGGCGTTCCCGTCGCATCTCAAGAGGAGGCGCTCTCCACAGGAAAGGCGAGAGGAACTCCAGGGTCGTGCCACCATTCCCAGAGTCCCCCAGATTTCTCAGTCCATTCCAGGGAAACCTGTTTTCCCTGCACTGCCTCGACTTTCAAGCCGAGGATCGACTCACACCACGGTGGCACGTGGGACAGACCTGTGGGGAAAGCCTCATGGGAAGGCCTAGTGGGAAAGCCTCGAGGGGAAGCTACAGATCCCTTGATCCATGCAAAGGGAAGCGTGATACTGCTGCTACAGCTCAGGAGGAAAGCGCACCGTGCATGCCCCCAATGGAAACGAGGTCTGACTCCCCTGGCGAGACTCCAGAAGTACCCCAAGATCCATGTAAGCACTGGAGAGGAATCCTCAGGTTCTGGCACCGACTCCACACAAGGTCTTAGGCCCCGGCATCGACGGGAGAGGAATCCCGAGAGGCCCCAGAGCAACTCGCATGGGGATTGGCCATTCTTGGGGCCACCAGAGCGGGTCCCTGAGGTCCCCGTCGTAAGTCGAGAGCACCTGACGCAACTCGAGAAAATCCAGGAGGTTCTCCCCTCCAGGCGAGATGAGGCCCATTTCCGCTGAGGCGTCTCGAGGATAATCACACCTAACCTCTGGAACTTCCAAAGGGTCCTTCACACCCTTGCTGCAACTCAAGAAGTTCCCCGACATACCCGTCTCCACTCGAGAGGAAGCACGAAAGTCCCGCCCACATCCAGAAGAGCCCCATTTCCGCCTCCTAGCTCGAGAGGAGGGATCCTTTCCCTGCGTGGTCGGGAAAGAATTCCTGGCGTTCCCGTCGCATCTCAAGTGCAGGCACTATCCACAGGAAAGGCGAGGAGGAACTCCAGGGTCGTGCCACCATTCCCAGAGTCCCCCAGATGTCTCAGTCCATACCAGGGAAACCTGTTTTCCCTGCACTGCCTCGACTTTCAAGCCGAGGATCCACTCACACCACGGAGGCACGTGGGACAGCCCTGTGGGTAAGCCTCGTGGGAAAGCCTCGTGGGAAAGCCTCGAGGGAAAGACGCTGATCCCTTAATCCACGCGACGGGAAGCGTGACACTGCTGCTACAGCTCGAGAGTAAAGCGCACGTGCATGCCCCCACTCGAGACGAGGACTGACTCCCCTGGGGAGACTCCAGAAGTACCCCAAGATCCATGTCAGCACTGGAGAGGAATCCTCAGGTTCCAGCACCGACTCCACACAAGGTCTTAGACCCCGGCATCGATGGAAGAGGAATCCCGAGAGGCCCCCGAGCAACTCGCATGGGGAATTGTCTTTCCTGAGGCCACCAGAGCGGGTCCCTGAGGTCCCCGTCGTAAGTCCAGAGCACGTGCCACAACTCGAGAAAATCCAGGAGGTTCTCCCCTCCAGGCGAGATGAGGCCCATTTCCGCTGAGGTGTCTCGAGGCTAATCACACCTAACCTCAGGAACTTCCAAAGGATCCTTCACACCCTTTCTGCAACTCAAGAAGTTCCCCGACATACCCGTCTCCACTCGAGAGGTAGGACGAGAGTCCCGCCCACATCCAGAGGAGCCCCGTTTCCGCCTCCTAGCTCGAGACGGGGAATCCTTTCAGTGTGTGGTCGGGAAAGAATTCCCGGTGTTTCCCGTCGCCTCTCAAGAACAGGCGCTCTCCACACTAAAGGCCAGAGGAACTCCAGGGTCGTGCCACCATTCCCAGAGTCCTCCAGATGTCTCAGTCCATGCCAGGGACACCTGTTTTCCCTGCACTGCCTCGACATTCATGCAGATGATCGACCCACACAACGGTGGCACTTGGGACAGCCCTGTGGGAAAGCCTGTTTGGAAAACTTGGTGGGAATGCCCAAAGGGAAAGCCACAGATCCCTTGATCGTCGGGCCGGGAAGAATGACACTGGTTCTAGAGCTCGGGAGGAAAGCGCACGTGAATGCCCCCACTCGAGATGAGGACTGAATCGCCTAGGGAGACTCCAGAAGTACCCCAGGATCCATGTCAGGCCTGGAGAGAAATCCTCACGTTCCGGCCCCAACTCCAGACAAGGTCTTAGGTTCTGGCATCTACGGTAGAGGAATCCAGGGAGGTCCCCTAGCAACTCGCATGGGACCTGCCTTTCCTGAGGCCACCAGAGCGGGTCCCTGAGGTCCCCGTCGTAAGTCGAGAGCACCTGCCGCAAGTCGAGAAAATCCTGGAGGTCCTCCCCTCCAGGCGAAACAGAGGCGAATTATTGCTGAAGCATCTCGAGGCCAATCACACCTACCCCCTGAACCGTCCAAAGGTTCCTTCACACCCTTGCTGCAACTCAAGAAGTTCCCCGATATACCCGTATGCACTCGAGAGGAAGCAGAAGGGTCCCGCCTGCCGGGGTCCAGCCCCGGTGGATCCAGGGAATTCGAAGGGTGGACGGCGTTGGCGTGGAAAGACTTGTTTATTTATTAATGTAAGATTAGATTAGGAAACTATAGTGTAGTAAGAAGATTAAGTGGAGGAAGAGGGCTGAATAGCTTGGTTTACGCGGAAGGCCAATAAAATTCCAGACAAGGAATTTGCCACCATCTACGCTGGGCCACCGGCGCCCGCTTGAATATCTAAGGGTGCCTCGCCTTAAGCTCCCTTTCGCGCGGGTCTTAACAGCCGGGGCAAGTAAGTAGACCTGGCGAGCCTCCGCGCCCCAGATGGAGATTCAGCCTGAAGTTAAAGTAAAGAGCAGAGAGAGGGAAGGGGAGAGAAGAGGAGAGAGAGAGACATGGGGGGAGCCAGAGTCCCAAGAAACCAGGCCGAGAGACTAGTTCGAGAAACTGGTCCGAGAAACTGGTCCCGGCCCCTGGCCCCCGTCCTTTATTGTTCAGAAGGCCTTTTATACTTTTGATAAAACACGGAGATCAATGGGTAACACAGAATTATGTACCGTTCGCAGCCCAGACTCTTTCTATACATCATTTTGTATACAAAAGGTCTCAGGTGATTTACATTATCTTCTGGCCAAGAAGCTTGTTAACACTTTTTATCTCTCTTCCTTAATGAATGTTGATTTTGTTTCCCCTGAAGTGTTTTTCTTTAATTTGCATCTCCTTAAAGCATTAAAGTTACATCTCTATAGAACAAAGGTGCAGTGGGATATAACAAAGAAGGTACTTAACTCGAAGATCTAATGTTGCTAATACCAGGTCTACTACTTGTTTTTCTATATACCAACTATATCTAAAAATAAAGGATATGAAAATTTGGCAGCAAGCATTGACCCAAAAAATGAAACCTTTAATCAGTCCTATTCTAAAGATTTTGACTCCTCGGAAGCTCCTACATTCCTAGGATGTTTTAAGCTTCCTGTGCCTCCTGCGGTCAGGAGGCCTCAAACAATCACATGCGCAGCTGTACGAGTCCTGCAGGCAGGCTAGAAAGCCATCAGAGGGTTTTTGGATTGAAACACTCTTTTCAAATGCAGAAGACTAAAGCCCTGAATTGACTTTTTCCAGAAAATGTCAGAAGAGTGGAAAAGCAGAGCACAAAAGCCGGCAGATTTTTGTTGGGGTACATGCTTAGGAATTTCCAGAGGGGTCCCTGAAGTCTGAGCACGCCTTGCGTATGTCAGCTTCCTTCCTCATGACCTTGTCATGGGCGGGATTCCTCACACTGGCTCCCGGCATCTCACCCTTTTTAATTTTAAATAATTAATTATTTATGTTTAAAATCAGGTGCAGTTCGGTCGCGAGATTCCGAATGCTCTGCCGAAGAATCTAGACAATACAGGGAAGTATGATTATGAGGAGCAAGATTATAAACAGTAGACAGAACAGTCTTCAGAAATGAAGTTAGAGAAAAGTGTGGGAAAAGTCATTGGCTTCTCCTGCGGTGGTAAAATCTAATCGGGAGTGTTCCAAGGTCTGAATCTGGTAATGCAGTTTCCCTAAGTCTAAACTAATATCTGAGCTGTTCCAAAACACAGAAAACTTGATTTTTTAACATATTGGGCATTTACACTTGTTGAGTCAATGATTGCTGCCATACAGTTGTTGTAACACAGGAAGAACATAATTATCATATCAATAAGTTGTTACAGTTACAGGACATCTTTAAAACCACAAAAGAGCAGACATTACTTTGAGGAGTTAAACAAGATGAAAACATCCATGGTTCACAAGTCGCTACATTAGGTACGTTAAGTTTTCTGGAATCATTGGTTGAAAAGAAGAACATAAGGAGAGGATAGACAAGCCAAAATAGAGTAAATAGAGTCATTTTTCGGTTGGAGTTTGCGCTGCAGCAGCTGTTAGTCCCGCCGGGATCTTGATGTTTTTTTTTTTTTTTTGCCTCTTCTGCCATCGCGTGCGGCGGCCAAGCTACACGAAAATATGAGCAAATAGTATACAGTTCCCATACATCTCTTTTTCTCATCAAGTCTCTATCCCATAGTTTCGCAGATGGACGCTGGCGAGCACTGGGTCCCGTCAGTCAGTAAGGCTGGCCCCGCCCGCAGCTTTTGGTGCACGGCTGTTTCCCGCGCGGTGGCGGCAGAGAAGTTCCTTTTCTTTTGTGGCGAATCAGTCTGTCCGGGATCCAAATTGACGAATCTGCACCCTGTGGAAAAAAATATAAACACTTCCTCGACCCCGCAGTAAATTCTGGGTCGGTATCTTTTTGTTATCTGGAGGAGATCTTTTTGCTTTACCAATGGCTTTTTATTTTACTGTTCCAAATGAATCAGCATTCAACTTATTACAAAGAGAACATGTTGTAAAATCTGATGGGGGAAAACTATACTTAATTTCTCCTTTTTTAATTTTTGAATTAACAAAGCATGTGAGGGTAAATGATGCAAGATCTGATCACAAGAATTTCTATAGCAATCTGCCAATCATCAAAACATTTGAAAAGCATCAAGTTGTTCTCTGTTATATGGAATTACAATTTTTGATGGCTCTTTACTAAACAATGTAATAAATCAGTATACTTGGAATTAATCTTTTTAATTAATATGTCAGTAATTTTTCCTTAGGCAGAGGCCATTGTTCCACCAAGTTGGGATAAGATAAAACTATTTTTTTGGGGGTCATTGGTAGATGGAACCAATGGCCTTCTTGTCACAAGCATCCTGTAGGTATACATTTTGTGGCAAGAATAATTTAATCTCCTCTTTTGGCAATATTAATCTTAATTACTGATCATTTAAAGCCTCATTCACTTTAACAAAAGCCAACTCTGTCTCACTAGTCAACCTTTTTTTTTAGAACTGGGATTAGGATTGTTTTTTTTTTTTTTTTAGCAATCAAACAAAAGGCTTTAAATCTACAGAAGTCAGTTTTAAATGTGGCATATCCAATTAATATCACCTAATAATTTTTGGAAATCATTTAAAGTTAGTAAACAATCTCTCAGCAGCTTTAAAAGGACATTATCAGTTTAAAACTTTTGGCAGACCTAAATATAAGAAGAAAAGAGGTGTTACACAATATCTTTATAAGCTTTTTTTAATGATCTTTTATAACCCAAATCTGGTCTATAGCCTTTTAGATGACAAGTAACCATTTAATCTTTGCTTGAATACTTCCAGGCAACGGGGAGCTCACTATTCACCAAGGTTTTAAACTCTCTCACCTCTTACTCTATAGCATTTTTATCCTGCATACCACCTTTTCTAATCCCACCAACTCCTTTTCAGTAATATATGTTGGCCAGGAGCTGCGCTAGTCTCTCAGCAATGTAAGAAACATCTGTCTATTGTCTAACAGCCATGACATTTTATATCTTTGAATTAAAAAATCTTTTAAAGGCCTAGAAGCTGCAATTTTTTGCACCCAAAAAGCTAGATCTAGATCCTCTGGGGCTTTTTTGTCTGTTTTCTGTTTGGTAATAAGGTAAAAGCAAAAGCTGTGCTATTTTTTTATTATTATTAATTGCACAGTTTTAGCAGGTGGTGAGATCAAAACTTCAATTTTTTCAGTATAATCAGAATTTACTACACAAGACACTACCGAAATTTCTTGAAAAGAAAGCAAGCTATGCCCCAGCACAAGTCTTACAATGTCCTCAGGCAGGGGACTAGCCACTGGAATCTGAGTCAGGAGTTATTATTATTAAGGTGGTGGAACTGAGGTCCAGGCCTGAGCTACCTGGGGTTGTTTGGTACGGCTTGTTATCTCTGTTTAGCAGGACATTTTGGCAAAAATGTTCTATTTGGCCTCAAGAGAAACACCTTGCATTTGTAAAGTCCTTTTATTACGAATATTTTTTTTTTGTTTGTTTTTCTTCCTTTTTTTTTTTTTTTTTTTGGATGAGGCCCCTCCTGAGGGATTTTATGCAAGGAGCAAGCTGTTTTAAAAGCTCTTTTGCTCAAAAATATTGTCACTATCGTTTTCAAACTTAAGCAATGTTCTGGGAGGCTTTGGATATAAAGTGGGGAGTTCTTAAGCCCTGGGGAGGCGCAAGCAGAGGTTGCAGTGGTCGCCTTAAATAAGATAACTTTTTTAAAGGTTTGGTTTGTGTAGAGGGGGAGGGGCTCTCCAGGGCGCTCGGCCGCTGCGTCCTGTAAGCACCCTCCTTCCTCGGGAGGAAGAGTAGTCTCTCTCCTTTTGTTTGCCAATGGCAGAAAATACGATCTGCATAGAAGGTGGAGACCCACTACCATTTACCGCTATAGCTCTCCCATAGGCTATCTAACAGCCTCATGACAGGGTCCAGAACATTTGTAATCATATTTTACAGAGCAAAAGCATTTACAGGCCCATGCAAAGTATAGTAAGTTTTTAGCTGTTTTGTTAGCTTCACCCAAGTATCTAAATCCCTTTTTTTGGAAACCAAGGACATTGCTCTCGTAACAGTAGTCTTTTAATCTTTAATTTGTCTTTTTGTTTAACAGTTACAAATTACTTGTATAAAGAGGTGTCATTGTTTTGAGTCATTGTTACCATGTCAGAAAATTAAGAGTTATAGAAAAGTCTGCCTTGACAAAAAGGTTTACCTTAGCCAAGGGGGTTTTGTTTTAAACCCTAAGATAGCAGGTTTCTTTCAACCTCTAGAGCACCAGGTTTCTCTTAAACCCTTGAACACTTCCCACTCCTCCTCACCCTGTCTATCCTACAGGGGGTCCGCGGCACCCTGAGTGGGGTCCTAGCCGTCCCGAACACTCAACATTGGGGAGTACCCGAAAGTACTCCGGGGGGAGTGATTAAGTCACTCCGGGGGAGCAACAGAGAGTGCTCCGGGGGGAGCAACAGAGAGTGCTCCGGGGGGAGCTTTTGCTCGAGGAACCTACCTTCGAATAGCCTGTTCCGGGCGCCACTTGCCGGGTCCAGCCCCGGTGATCCAGGAATTCGAAGGGTGGACGGCTGTTGGCGTGGAAAGACTTGTTTATTTATTAATGTAAGATTAGATTAGAAACTATAGTGTAGTAAGAAGATTAAGTGGAGGAAGAGGGCTGAATAGCTTGGTTTACGCGGAAGGCAATAAAATTCCAGACAAGGAATTTGCACCATCTACGCTGGGCCACCGGCGCCCGCTTGAATATCTAAGGGTGCCTCGCCTTAAGCTCCCTTCGCGCGGGTCTTAACAGCCGGGGCAAGTAAGTAGACCTGGCGAGCCTCCGCCCCAGATGGAGATTCAGCCTGAAGTTAAAGTAAAGAGCAGAGAGAGGGAAGGGGAGAGAAGAGGAGAGAGAGAGACATGGGGGGAGCCAGAGTCCCAAGAAACCAGGCCGAGAGACTAGTTCGAGAAACTGGTCCGAGAAACTGGTCCCCGGCCCCTGGCCCCCGTCCTTTATTGTTCAGAAGGCCTTTTATACTTTTGATAAAACACGGAGATCAATGGGTAACACAGAATTATGTAGCGTTCGCAGCCCAGACTCTTTCTATACATCATTTTGTATACAAAAGGTCTCAGGTGATTTACATTATCTTCTGGCCAAGAAGCTTGTTAACACTTTTTATCTCTCTTCCTTAATGAATGTTGATTTTGTTTCCCCTGAAGTGATTTTCTTTAATTTGCATCTCCTTAAAGCATTAAAGTTACATCTCTATAGAACAAAGGTGCAGTGGGATATAACAAAGAAGGTACTTAACTCGAAGATCTAATGTTGCTAATACCAGGTCTACTACTTGTTTTTCTATATACCAACTATATCTAAAAATAAAGGATATGAAAATTTGGCAGCAAGCATTGACCCAAAAAATGAAACCTTTAATCAGTCCTATTCTAAAGATTTTGACTCCTCGGAAGCTCCTACATTCCTAGGATGTTTTAAGCTTCCTGTGCCTCCTGCGGTCAGGAGGCCTCAAACAATCACATGCGCAGCTGTACGAGTCCTGCAGGCAGGCTAGAAAGCCATCAGAGGGTTTTTGGATTGAAACACTCTTTCAAATGCAGAAGACTAAAGCCCTGAATTGACTTTTTCCAGAAAATGTCAGAAGAGTGGAAAAGCAGAGCACAAAAGCCGGCAGATTTTTGCTGGGGTACATGCTTAGGAATTTCCAGAGGGGTCCCTGAAGTCTGAGCACGCCTTGCGTATGTCAGCTTCCTTCCTCATGACCTTGTCATGGGCGGGATTCCTCACACTGGCTCCCGCACCCGCCCACATCCAAAGGAGCCCCGTTTCCGCCTCTTTGCTCGAGATGAGGGATCCTTTCCCTACTTGGTCGAAAAAGAATTCCGAGGTTCCCGTCGCATCTCAAGAGGAGGCCCTCTCCACAGGAAAGGGGATAGGTACTCCAGGTCAGGCCACCATTCCAAGAGTCCCCCAGATGTCTCAGTCCATTTCAGAGGAACCTGTTTTCCCCAAACTGCCTCGACTTTCACGCCGAAGATCGACTCAAACCACAGTGGCACGTGGGACAGCCCTGTGGTAAAGCCTCGTAGGAAAGCCTCGTGGGAAAGCCTTGAGGGAAAGCCTCGAGGGAAAGCCACAGATCCCTTGATCACGCGATGGGAAGCGTTACACTGCTTCCACAGCTCGGGAGGAAAGCGCACGTGCATGCCCCACTCGAGACGAGGACTGACTCCCCTGGGGAGACTCCAGAAGTACCCCCAAGATCCATGTCAGCACTGGAGAATAATTCTCAGTTTACGGCCCCG
>NW_017215708.1:0-13705 GCF_001704415.2 Capra hircus
CTTTTGAAAACGCTAATTCTGCCTGTCAAGCTGCTTTACGACCTTATAGAAAAAAGGGAGATCTGTCTGATTTTATTCGCATTTTGTGCTGATATTGGACCCTCCTACATGCAAGGTATTGCTATGGCAGCGGCATTACAAGGAAAAAGCATTAAAGAGGTACTTTTTCAGCAACAAGCCAAGAACAAGAAAAGATATCAAAAGTCAGGTAATTCGGGTTGCTTTGTTGTGGGTCAACCTGGCCATCGGCGCTGCAGTGTGCCCTCAAAAACGACAAATCCCTGCTAATACTCCTAATTTATGCCCACGATGTAAAAAAGGAAAGCATTGGGCACGGGATTGTCGTTCCAAAACGGATGTTCAAGGTAATCCTTTACCCCGGTTTCGGGAAACTGGGTGAGGGGCCAGCCCCTGGCCCCGAAACAATGTTATGGGGGGCAACACTGCAGGTTCCAAAAGAACCATTGCAGACCTCTGTCGAGCCACAAGAGGCAGCGCAGGATTGGACCTCTGTGCCACCTCCTACACAGTATTAACACCCGAGATGGGGGTTCAAACCCTTGCCACAGGAGTGTTTGGGCCTTTACCTCCAGGAACTGCTGGATTGCTTTTAGGGCGCAGCAAGTGCGTCTTTAAAAGGAATACTTATTCATCCTGGTGTGATTGACTCTGATTATACAGGAGAGATAAAAATATTAGCCTCCGCTCCTAACAAAATTATTGTGATTAATGCAGGACAACGTATAGCTCAACTCCTTTTAGTTCCATTAGTTATACAAGGAAAAACAATTAACGAGATCGTCAAGAAAGAGGCTTCGGGTCCTCTGACGCCTATTGGGTGCAAAATGTTACCGAGGCACGACCAGAACTTGAGCTACGCATTGATGGTAAGCTTTCCGCGGAGTGCTTGATACAGGGGCCGATATTAGCGTTATTTCTGAAAAATACTGGCCTACTACATGGCCTAAACAAATAGCTATTTCCACTCTTCAGGGTATTGGCCAAACTACCAATCCAGACAAAGTTCGTCCCTTCTTACTTGGAGGGATAAAGATGGCCATACAGGCCAATTTAAGCCTTATATTCTGCCCCATCTTCCAGTTAATCTATGGGGGCGTGATATATTAAGCAAAATGGGTGTTTATTTATATAGTCCTTCACCACCGTAACAGAATTGATGTTGGATCAGGGCTTACTCTCAAACCAAGGTTTGGGTAAACACATCAAGGCATCATTTTACCCTTGATTTAAAATCTAATCAAAGTCGAAAGGGCTTGGGTGTTTTCCCTAGGGACCTCTGATTCTCCTGTGACACATGCCGATCCTATTGATTGGAAATCTGAGGAACCGGTATGGGTCGATCAGTGGCCCCTAACACAAGAGAAACTTTCTGCCGCACAACAGCTGGTGCAGGAACAGCTGAGACTTGGGCATATTGAACCCCTACCTCTGCGTGGAATTCCCCAATTTTTGTTATTAAAAAGAAGTCGGGAAAATGGAGATTGCTACAAGACCTTCGTAAGGTAAATGAAACAATGATGCATATGGGAGCCCTACAACCTGGGTTGCCCACTCCTTCCGCTATACCCTGACAAATCCTATATCATTATTATAGATTTAAAAGATTGTTTTTACACTATTCCTCTTGCACCTCAAGATTGTAAAAGATTTGCCTTTAGTTTGCCCTCTGTTAATTTTAAAGAACCTATGCAACGCTATCAATGGAGAGTCCTCCACAAGGAATGACTAATAGCCCTACGTTATGTCAAAAATTTGTTGCTACAGCATTAGCTCCCGTTCGTCAACGTTTTCCTCAGTTATATTTAGTTTATTATATGGACGATATATTACTAGCTCATGCTGACGAACATCTATTGTATCAAGCTTTTTCTATTCTAAAGAAACACTTGAGTCTTAATGGTCTTGTCATAGCTGATGAAAAAATTCAAACTCATTTTCCCTATAATTATTTGGGTTTCTCCTTATATCCTCGCGTTTATAATACCCAATTAGTAAAATTACAGACTGACCATTTAAAAACTCTAAATGCATTTCCAAAAACTTCTAGGAGACATTAATTGGATACGCCCTTATTTAAAACTACCCACTTATACCTTGCAGCCTTTATTTGATATCCTTAAAGGTGACTCTGACCCTGCGTCACCCCGAACACTTTCTTCAGAAGGACGATCAGCCTTACAATCAATAGAAGAAGCTATTAGACAACAACAGATTACTTATTGTGATTACCAACGGCCATGGGGTTTGTATATACTTCCTACCCCTCGAGCACCTACAGGAGTTCTTTATCAAGATAAACCTTTGCGATGGATATATCTATATATATCCAACTAAACATCTGCTCCCTTACTATGAGCTTGTTGCAAAAATTGTAGCAAAAGGACGTCATGAGGCCATCCAATATTTTGGTATAGAACCCCCTTTCATTTGTATTCCTTATGCTTTAGAACAACAAGATTGGCTTTTTCAGTTTTCAGATAATTGGTCTATAGCTTTTGCAAACTACCCAGGACGGATTACTCATCATTATCCTTCTGATAAATTGTTACAATTTGCTAGCTTTCATGCCTTTATTTTTCCCAAAATAGTCCGCCGACAACCCATTCCTGAAGCGACACTTATATTTACAGATGGATCTTCTAATGGTACTGCAGCTTTAATTATTAACCATCAAACTTATTATGCACATACCAGTTTCTCTTCTGCCCAGGTTGTGGAATTATTTGCAGTCCATCAAGCATTGCTAACTGTATCCACTTCCTTCAATTTATTTACAGACAGCTCCTATGTGGTCGGTGCCCTACAGATGATTGAAACTGTTCCAATTATCGGCACAACCTCTCCTGAAGTTCTTAACTTATTTAAATTAATTCAACAGGCCCTCCACCGTCGTCAATACCCGTGTTTCTTTGGGCATATTTGTGCGCATTCCACCCTTCCTGGTGCCTTAGTACAAGGCAATCACACTGCGGACGTTCTTACTAAACAGGTGTTTTTTCAATCAGCTATTGATGCAGCCAAAAAATCTCACAACTTACATCACCAAAATAGTCATTCTTTACGGTTACAATTTAAGATTTCCCGTGAAGCTGCACGACAAATCGTTAAATCTTGCTCTACCTGTCCTCAATTCTTTGTTCTCCCTCAATATGGTATCAACCCTCGAGGTTTACGCCCTAATCATCTCTGGCAAACAGATGTCACTCACATTCCTCAATTTGGACGTCTTAAATATGTTCATGTCTCCATCGACACCTTTTCTCATTTTCTCATGGCCTCCCTTCATACTGGAGAATCAACTCGTCATTGTATTCAACATTTGCTCTTTTGCTTTTCTATTTCAGGAATCCCACACACCCTTAAAACTGATAATGGACCCGGTTATACTAGCCGCTCTTTTCAACGTTTTTGTCTTTCCTTCCAAATCCATCATAAAACAGGAATTCCCTATAACCCACAGGGACAAGGTATTGTGGAACGAGCCCATCAACGCAAGTCTTTTGGGAGGAAAATCAGACATTCATATTTCTCCCCAGCAAGCTAATATCTCTTTTTATGGTCTTACTACACAATATCCTATGTGCTTTTCTTATCAATCACAACATCCTTACTGTATACAGGTGTCAGCTGATATATCCTATCCTCGAGTGACTATTTCTGGCATTGATGAAAAACCCGGAAAAAGATCCTACCGTGACGAAACCGGACCTCTCGACATTCCGTTTTGCGACAAACATCTAAGCATCGGCATAGAAATAGACACTCCTTGGACTTTATGTCGAGCCCGGGTTGCGTCAGTGTACAACATCAACAACGCCGATGCCACCCTTTTATGGGATTGGGCACCTGGGGGAACACCTGATTTCCCTGAAAATCGAGGACAGCATCCACCCATTTTCTCTGTAAACACTGCTCAAGTATATCAAACAGAACTGTGGAAACTTTTGGCTGCTTTTGGTCATGGCAATAGTCTATATTTACAATCCAATATTAGTGGGAGTAAATATGGTAATGTAGGAGTTACAGGGTTTTTATATCCCAGAGCTTGTGTCCCTTATCCATTCATGCTGATACGAGGCCATATGGAAATAACACTGTCATTGAATATTTATCATTTAAATTGTTCTAATTGCATACTTACCAATTGCATAAGAGGTGTTGCTAAAGGAGAACAAGTTCAGAGTATTAGTTTCCGCATGAAAATCCAATGTCATGCTAATTATAAGTGGATTTGTGTTACAAAAAAGGCTTATAATGCATCTGATTTTCCGTGGGATAAGGTGAAAAAACATCTACAAGGAATATGGTTTAATACTAATGTGTCTCTAGATCTATTGCAATTGCATAATGAAATTCTTAATATTGAAAATTCTCCAAAAGCTACTTTGAACATAGCTGATACTGTTGATAATTTTTTACAAAATTTATTTTCTAACTTCCCTAGCCTTCATTCACTGTGGCGTAGCATAATTGCTGTGGGTGCGGTTCTGACTGTTGTGCTTATATTGATTTGTTTAGCTCCTTGCCTTATTCGTAGCATTGTTAAAGAATTTTTTACATATGAGAGTTCTGATACATAAAAACATGTTGCAACACCGACATCTTATGGAGCTTTTAAAAAATAATAAAGAGAGGGGAGCTGCGGGGGACTGCCCGTGAAGGGTTAAGTCTTGGGAGCTGCTCGGCGTTATGCAGAGCCCTAGGACATGTTCCTAAGCTCCCTGTCCCGCCCCCCTGAAGAATTTATTACCCTTAAGGCTCCAGGACGTTTGGTTCTTGCAACATTTCATAGAAGATAGATTAGCTTATTGATAGAAGATAGATTATCTATTTGTGATGTACACAACGGTAAGGGTCTTGTGATTGTATTTGGAGATTAAGAACAATCTTGTGAATGTCAGAAGTCACGTACTTTATCCTATATATACTGCAGCACAATAAAGGAAGGCATCAGCCATTTTGGTCTGATCCTCTCAACCCCATCTTTCGTCTCTCTCTCTTATTTTTCTTAGCGGGGACGCTCCGTTCTCTCCCTATGCAGGTGTGACTCTTGCTTGTGCTGGCCGCGGCACCTTGCCTGGAAAATGCCATGGGTGGAGGAACCTCGAAGGCCACAGTCCCTGGGGTTGCAAACAGTGGGACACAACTGAGCGACTGAGCGCTTTCACTTTTAGGAATCCAGGGCTAAGCCAGTCAGATGATGACATTTCCCTAGCAACAAGGAAATGGCAGGTGCATTTGACTCGCTGGGGCATGAAAAAAAATTTTGGAGAAATTTTTTACTTATGGAGAAAATCATAGGAAAAAAACATACTTGTTTCTTCTAAACATTTTAGAACCCAGATCTGTGATAGCCATTTAGCTACCAGTCTGAGGATAAAGTTGACACGCGGTAGTGAGACTAGAGTTAAGGTTAAGTCTTCTCTTCTGCAGAGAAGCAGAGCTTGTTGGAGCTATCGGATTAAGTCATCCCTGCAACCCACCCCGATTTTGGATTTCCAGCCTTTGAGCCAATTCCTTATCATTCAGACCACTTTAAGCTGGAATTTCTGTTATTTATAACTGAGAGCAGGTTCAGTTACTTTGCTCTTTCATGTTCCAGGCCCTTGCTAGGTCCTTGGATGGCTAATACACATCCCTCTACTACTTTTTTTTTTTTTTTTTTTTTCAGCTGAGGAAATGGAGATCAAGAGAACAGAATCAGAAGGTGGCACAGACAAGACACGGACTCAGAATTTCCTCCACCTTTTGTTTCAAAATCAGTGATCATAACCGCTATATTCTTCTGAAACTTAAACTTGATATAATTTTACAAACTGTTAAAATTTTGTCTATGGAGGTGTGTTTTGTATGAGGGATGTCTGCTTTTGCTGAAACTGCTTTTACCTAAATATTTAAACTGATTTTCATTTTACCTACTTCAATATCTTCTCCCAAAGTCACTTTTGTTTTTTTTTTTAACTGCAGAGCCATCTACATTTTATTGTTGCTCAAAGTAATTGTCCCATGGGTCCCAGGTGAAATTCCTCCTGGACCCAGAGGGGGAATGAGTGAGATGATTGGGGCGTGAGTGCAAACTCTACAGCACAGGCCCAGTGATGGACCGTGTGGTTAGCCACAGTGGGTGTCTTGGTCGGCTCAGGCTGCCGTTACAAAATACCACATGCTGGGCAGCTTAAATGGCGGAAATCTATTTCTCGCAGCTGTGGAGGCACAAAGTCCAACATCAAGGTGTCAGCAAACTTGTTTTCTCCTGAGGCTTGTCTGCTTGACTTGCGGATGGCTGTCTCTTGCTGTCTCTTGCTGTGTCTTTCCTCTGTGGATATGCATCCCTGATGTCTCTTCCTCCTCTGAGAAGGACATCAGTCCTAATGGATTAGGGCTCCACCCTTAAGACCCTTATCTAACCTTGATTATCTCTTCAAGCAGCCAGTCTCCAGCTACAGTCATACTGGGGGTTACAGCTTCAATATATGGGTTTGAGGGGACATAGCTCAGTCCATTACACTGGGGAGTCGTGGCACCCTCGTGACCTGGAGAGTGAGTATCCTGTGGGAAGCAGCCCCTCCTTGACCTCTCAGCTACTGCCACAAGGATGGCTCAGCACTGTCAAGGCTGACTTTTTGATTCATGCTCGGAATACAAACTGTTAAGAGAAATTTTCCAATTTTAAAGATGGGCACTAATTCAAAACTATGTCTGTGGCTGGCTACTCACTCGTGAAGTCTGGTTTAAGTAGGCAATCACAGTAGATTTATGATGGCCTGTCCCATTAGACTGTCCTGCTCCTCACATACTCCATCCCTAGGTACCATTTCAGTGGAAATACTCATAGAGCATTTGAATTGTAATCAATCAGCAGCCCAGCCCCTCTCATCCATGGGTCAGAGGTCATTTAGTTGTCATTCATTATCTCCCAAGTCCCTGAGATTGAGTGAGTTGAGTTTTGAGGAGTCAGCTATTCTTCAACAGACTTATAAACTGTAATTGGTTCCACTAAGATAGAAACATATACTATATTTAAAGAATCAATAGTCTCAGTCAATTATTAAAGTCGGTTAATAGCTACTGCATGTCCAAGGACTAATGCTGTGTATGCAGTGATCCATACCCTCCTGCTTTAATTATGATTGGTCTAGGTCCTTAAACACAGGGCATTGTCTAGATGAAGTAAGTAATGACTCCCTAATGATAAAAAAGTAATGTGTATATACAGGGACAGTGAGAAAGAAGCAAGTAATTAAAAGAAAAAAAAACTAGTTCATCACAGAAATGCACCTTAACAAAGAATGTTAAGGTGGAGTTTTTCTTTCTTTCCCAGTTTAATGGTCTTGGCTGAATTCTGGGGTTTCAGGGTTTAGGGTATCAGAAATTCAAAAAGGTACTTGGTTAGGGAGACCTGTCTGAAAGATGCATCAGAAGGTAACTGGTAGGTGTCCAGGCAAAGATGTTCATCATGATGATGTGAAGTAAGAGAGTAGGCAACTTGAAGAGAACTGAAAGCCAGGTGACAGGACGTACTAGAATAATCCTGGGTCGGCAAGATCCCCTGCAGGATAGGGTACCGACTCCAGTTTTCTTGGGCTTCCCTGTGGCTCAGCTGGTAAAGAATCTGCCTGCAATGTGGGAGACCTTTGTTCAATCCTTGGGTTGGGAAGATCCCCCAGAGAAGGGAACGGCTACCCACTCCAGTATTCTGGCCTGGAGAATTCCATGGACTATACAGGTCATGGGGTCACAAAGAGTCAGACACGACTGAGCGACTGTCCACTCACTCACTCACAGAATAATGTGGAGTCCAGGACTCTGAATTGATGGAGAGGATTGATGTGGGATAATAAGTGCTCCGATCCTTTGACAACAATGCTGAACAACCATTTCAGCTCTAGAACTCCCTGCATGTTGCCAAGACCTTTGTTGTTACTGATGTTCAGTAATTCTTTTTGCTCAACCAATTCCCCTTTTTCTCATACTTCAATTTTGAATTAACTCTGTTCTGCACAGAATCATCTTGGTCTGTTTCCAAGGTAGCCTAACCTGAGAAATTTCTCTTCTCTTTCTGATAAGAGAGGTAAGTGTTCCAGATGATACAGCTATGAAATGGCAAAGCCTCAGTTCATCTGGGTCTGTGAGTGGAACAGAGCCTTGTAGATCTGAAGTGGACATGTGACACAAGTGAGAAATAAACCTTATTGTATTAAACCACTGAGATTTGGGGTTACTTTTGCCACTGCAGCCTGACCTTGCCTGTCTTGACTAACACATATATTCTCAGTATTACCCATGTCCTTGGTCCTCTGGGTGGGTTTCTTCAGAAGCATCTGGGTCCTTGTCTTCAGGCCACCTTCAAAATGTTTCCACTAGCCTCTGTCAGTCCCAAGACAAGGATACAGAGATTAAATAAAAGAACCTGCATATAACTCAGTTCTGCCATGAGAATTCAAATAATTTTGGCTGTGATTTTCTCTGTCAGTAATGTGATGATCTACTTAATAGACAAGATCACTGCAGGCCTACAAAGTATACCAGGGCTCTTTGTCTGTTCTATATTGTGTGATTCTCCCAGGTTTGTTGGAGGAGGGGGATAGGTGGAGAAAGAGAGAGAAATAGGGCAAGTGGGCTCCCTATGCCTCAATGCTTACAGCATCTAACAGTCAGAATTTCTTCCTGAGTTATCTGCAGGAAGAACTTTGATGGCCCTTCACCCGAGTGTGGCAGACATCATCCCTAGTGTTTGCGGTAGGGCTGAATTCCTGAGTAGTACAGGTGGGGTATTAAGATTTAACATATCTAATTTGGCCTTTGTTTCACACTAAAATAAGTAAAAAGGAAAAGCTTGTAGTCTTATTAGGGTGTTCCAAGGGAATATACCATTTGGTTTCTCCCACCCACAGTTCTTCCTTGTATAGCCTTGGTCAAGCCAAGCTGTGTTCTCTAGAAATTCCATTCTTGTCCCCTTAAGGAAGGACTGCCTATTCCAGGTAGAAGTTCAGCTCTTTGGTTCTTCTGGTGTTTTGTAAACCCTTGCATTTTAGTCTTTTCCTGGTGCGAATGGTTGCTCCAAAATAGGTAGATGGGAGAGTTAAAGCCAATAGGAAGATTATCTGATTCCAGTATGGTCTCTTTATCAAAGACTTATAACTGGGTTCTACGTGAGCTATTTGGAATCAAGTACATTTTACCACATGGATAATGAAGCAGGGAGAGTCCTAATGTGAATCTAACTTTGACTCCTCGCCTTTGAAATAATAACCAAAGAATTACTGGATTAAGGAAGTCTGATTCCTTCCTGATGACATTATAGAGGTTCAGACTAGGCAAAGAAGTTCTGATCTATGTGAAACAAAGTGATATCAACTCCAAAGAGATTGCTTATTTTTCTACATTCAAATGTTTCTGAGGTGTTTGGAATTCATTCTGTTTCAGCAACAAATGTGTACATTACAGAGAAGAGAAACAGCTTAGGCTACAAAATCTTCATTTTTCCCCTGGATCTTTAGTAAGTTAAGAAACAATCGTAATTTTATTTATCGAGTCGTTGCTATGTGCCAGGAAGTTTGTGTGTGTGTGCTCAGTTGCTTAGTTGTACCCGACTCTTTGTGACAGCCAGGCCTCCTACAGAATTCTCTAGGCCAGAATACTGGAGTGGGTTGCCATTTCCTACTCCAGGGGATCTTCCCAATCCAGCGATCAAACTCGCATCTCTTGTGTTTGCTGCAATGGCAGGCAAATTCATTACCATTGTGCCACCTGGGAAGTTTACATACACTTTATTATTAAATACACACAGCAACTCATTTTTACAGATGGGAAAAACCAGAGGTTAATTAAGTTTCTTAAGGTCACTCTATTATTCATTGTACTCAGCATAGTGAGTGTTAAAACGCATGTCTCTCTTGTCTACTAATCAATCCTTCTCACCATTATACCCACTCACCTCTCTGTAATGAATAAAGTTTGTAGGAATCACTTATCCTTTAGAGATTTCATTATTGATGTCTACATTAAATGGGATTGCAAGCTCTTTCTGAGTGTGAGAAGTACAATTACAGTTACTCAAACCTGAAGCAACTTACTTTAAAACTATTTTTAGAATGTCATAGGACAAAAGAATATGTACAGAAAAAATACTGAGAAAAATCTGAGACTTCTAACTGGACAAATACCATCAGCTGCATAACTTTCACTTACTGAGCTTTTATTCTGTGGCTAAGGCTGTGCTAAAGGGGTCTTATGAATTGTCATTTAATTATCAGAACCATCCTAGTGGGTAAGAACTGCGATTATTCCCACTTTACAGACAGGGGAACTGAGATACAGAGAGTTGAATTACATAGGTCATATAGCTAATAAGGGGTTTTCTAGGTGGCTCAGTGGTAAAGAACCCACTTGTCAATGCAGGAGGCATAAGAGATGCAGGTTTGATCCCTGGGTCTGGAAGTGGCCACCCTGGAGGAGGAAATGGCAACCCACTCTGGTATTCTTGCCTAGAGAATCCCATGGACAGAGGAGCCTGGCAGGCTACAGTCCAGGGGTCTCAAAGAGTCGGACACGACGGAAGCTACTTCACATGATGCATACAGAGCGAAAGAGGTGGACCCGGAATTGAACTTGGGAAGTCTAACTCCAAATATGTACCCTTAGTTACAAGGAGCTTCTGTAGGATAATTGTACAAAGAAATTTAAAAAGTGCTTTGGTTTTTAAATCTAAATAATGGATGGACTTTCATCAACAGTAATGTATTAATATTGGCTCATTAACTGTGACAAGTGTATACTAATATACACTACAAAGAGGGGGAACTGAGTGTGAGGTATATGGAAACCCTCTGGATTACCTTCACAATGTTTCTGTATATCAAAAACTGTGCTAATGTAAAAAAGTTTATCAAAAATTAAATTCTTTCACAATAAAATTCAGTCTTTCTCATCTCAGAAAAGAAAAAAGAAAAGTTCTTGTGGATACATAAGAAAGATTAAGATACTGTTGGGGCAAGCATGAAGAACAAAGTAACTCCAGCAGAATTTGAGTATTTTTGACAAGGGATGATGGATAAACGAACACTCTGGAACTTTTCTCTCTTCCCTATACATGAAATGAGTCAAGTCATGGCTCTTTTGAGAATGTTTCTCACATTTGATGTCCTAAAAAGTAGAGGGTTAACTAAAATTCAGGGCTTCCCTGGTGGCTCAGATGGTAAAGAATCTGCCTGCAATGCAGGAGACCAGGGTTCAATTCCTGGGTTGGGAAGATCTCCTGGAAAAGGAAACAGCAACCCACTCCAGCATTCTTGCCTGGTGAATTCCATGGACAGAGGAGCCTGGTGGCCTATAGTCCATGGGTCTCAAAGAGCCAGAAACGACTGAATGACTTTTAGCTAAAATCAGACACTCTATTTCTGAAACCAAATTTTGTTAGAAGGATGGGTTTGTTACACTTGTCTTTGACTGTCTGGAAACCCCAGAGACCCCAGGATCATCTCTCTGATGCTCTTTTTCATCTTCCTGGGAACTAATTGTTTTCGTGTGTGTGTGTGTGTGTGTGTGTGTGTGTGTGTGTGTGTGGTTAGTCACACTCAGTCGTGTCCGACTCTGCGACCCCATGAACTGTAGCCCCACAGGCTCCTCTGCCCGTGGAATTCTGCAGGCAAGGATACTGGAGTGGGTTGTCATTCCCTTCACCAGAGACTCTTTCCGACACAGGGATTGAACCCTGGTCTCCTGCATCGCAGGCAGGTTCTTTACCACTTGAGCTACAGGGAAGTCCTATGTTTTCACATAACCCATAGAAGTATCCTTGTTATTTTATAAGGTTTGCTTATATGGCCAGATGTAAAGAGAAGAAAGACAATGAGGGAAATACATGACAAGAGATTGCTCAGCAAGGAAGCTTAATCCTGCTGAGAGAAGAGGAGGGTTCCTTTCAGGGCTCCACTGCAGAGAGGGATGTGTTAGTTACTGGGAAGAAGTAAGAAGAAGGGAATTGGAAGCCTTTACACTTGTGACATTTTGGCCATTGCTCTCCAATAGTGTGCACCTGCTTTAAAAGTCCATACTCCATGCTGTAGCCAGAGTGAGGTTCCTAAATAACAAATCTAATCACATCCCTTTCCTTCTTTCATCCTTTCAGGAGCTCTGCCTTGCGGTTTGTATAAAGTCCAGCCCCTCTTAGATGACATCTAAAGCTCACTTCTGCGGGCATGTCTCTTATCTCTCACCTTCTCAACACCTTATAATCCACCATAGTGATCTCTTTGGAGTTTCTCTGACATGCCTTTCTGTCTTTGGCACTTGGGATTTTGCACTTGTCCTTTCTGCATAGAACAATCATGATAACTCCTAACACAGTTTTGAAAAGACTAACCATAACTACTAACTCCTCTGAGAAGCGTTTTCTTTACTTGTTCAGTCATGCATTCACCAAATATTTCTTAAGCATCCACTCTGCTAGAAGCTACTAAGTGCTGGGACAAGGGTTTTGGGTCAGCTCCCAGGATGTCCTATAATGCCCATATTTAGCTCTATGTACTTGTTACATTGTATTGCAATTGCTTTTTATGTAAACATTTCTTGCACTACCCTGATAGTACCATCTTGGAAAACACAATGTCTCGTTTGAAGTTGCAATGCTTGACATAAGGATAGGAATGCAGAAAATATTTCTAGAATGAATGACTGGAAGAACCGTCTCAAATTCTGTTTTCACTTCTAGAAGATAAGCAATCAGATTATGTTCACAATTAATCTGAAAACGTCTTTTTTTTTTTTTGCCAGAAGGTTAGGAGAATGCTTTATTTCAGCAGAAGTTTGGCCGCCTGCCCTCCAGGTAAAACCATAGCAGTTCTTCTAGAATTTCTAGCCAGCTATTCCTGATGTAACCTTCCTAGCTTTAAGAGTCCAAGGACAGGCAGGAGAACAAGATGGTGGAGGAATCAGTGGACACGGAGTACATCTCCCTCAGATACATCAGGAATTCACCTTCAGACCAGAAGTGCATGCAGAACACCAGCTGAGAGCGGACAGGAGTACCTGACCAGTGGAAAAGAATATATAGAACCACGCAACACTCAGGAGGAAGAAGGAACGAGGGGGAAAAACAGGAGTGTTCGTACGACTGGACCTGCCCTCAGCTGGTGGGAGAATGGAAGCAGGGATCTGATCCCCATCGGGGCAACTGTCTGAGTCAGGGAGAAACATTGAGGGCTTAGAGTGAAACAGCTGATCTGTGGCAGCCTAAATGGAATGAGAATCAGACAGTCCTTGCCGCAGCCATACGTATCCCAGATAGGGACACAGGTCCTCTGGAAGGTGCAGCAGCTGGGAGCTGGAGTTTAGGGATTGTGCAGCAATCCCAGGGTGAGGGCTGCTGTTGACCATGGAGAGACAGATCAAGGGATGTGAGGGAGGAGATTGTGGTGGGAAATGCTTGTGGAGGAAAGCCGGGCAGCTATGGAAGCAAGGTGAAACTGCTGAGTCATGCATAGGGGGTGAAGCCCTCATTGTAGCTCTCTCTCCATAGGCCAGCATCTGTAGCTGAACAATAGAGAAGCTTGCCCATCAAACTCCTGATGCACTGAACTACAGAGTAGGACCCCACCCAGGGTTCTCCTTTAAGTGACTGATGTACCGAACTACAGAGTAGGACCGCAGCAGTCGCGGCGGGGGGGGCGCCCTCTATGTGCGA
>NW_017215709.1:0-13704 GCF_001704415.2 Capra hircus
TTGATTGTCATATACAAATCTGAGCCTATATGGGAGCCTCTAGATTCCAAATTTTTCTTTTCTCTAAACATTTATAGTTTACATTCTTTCATTTAGTTAATGATGCATTTTCCAGCATTATTGATGATATAATTGCATATGAATATTGCGTCTAAGCTAAGGTTACAACATGATGATTTTTGATGCACTACTAGAATATATATATTTCAATAGTAATTACCAAATAATTTAGTTGGGTTGTAAGGGGGGTTGCTTGCTTTTATTTTCATTTTGCTTCACTGGTCTTTGTTGTGGCACAAGGGTCTTCTCACTGTGCCTGCAGACTCTCCTAGTCATGGTGCACAGCTTCTCCTATTGTGGAGCGTGACTCCAAAACACATGGGCTCAGTAGCGCTGGTATGTGGCCATGTAGTTGCAATTGGCAAGGGCTCATTCGCTTGTAGTACAAGACGTAGTTGACCATGTGGCATTGGGACTTACTCCCCCAACCAGGGATGGAGCCCCACATCCCCGCATTGAAATGCATAGTGCGTTAACCACTCGGACCCAGCAGGGTAAATCCCAAGGTTAGTTTGTAATGGCATTTAAGTTGATTTTTTTGAATTTTATAGGAATGCACCAAACCTGTTAATATAAAAGCTATAGGGGAGACTAATTAGACAGTATCTATCTACTGGTGAGGAAATGGCAACCCACTCCAAGTATTCTTTGCCTAGAATAACTTCCATTGACATAGTGAAGCCTGCGCGTGGGGCTCATGTGGCCACGGGAGATCTGACCATGAGCTTAAAGAGATGACAGACCAGTGGAGCACCATGCATAGTAGTCAGTTGACCGATTACTATGTTGTGAGTCTTCTAATTCGATGAACACAGTATATTCTCAATGTATTAGGTCTCTTTGAATTCTTTCATCATCATTGTTGTAGTTTTGGAGTGCAAGTATACAACAAAAATAAGTTTTTGTTTATATTTTACACTTAAGTATTTTATATTTGAAGAAATTGTAGCATGTTATTTATTTTTAACATGTTGGCATCCATGTTTGTTCAATTGCTGGTATATAGATAATATTGAATTTATTTCAATAATGCTTTAATCTTATCCTGCAACCTTCCAAGCTTATTAATCTAGAATTGTTTTGTGTGTCTTGTTGGATTTTTCTCTGCCACAAGCTATCATGTTGTCTCAATAAGGACAGTTTTATTTCTTCCTCTTCAATCTGGTATGCATTTCATTTCCTCTTCTTTGCCTGATTATATCTGGCTGAACTCAGACATTGTGTGGAATTAGAGTGGTGATGCAGACAGTCTTGGCCTGTTCACAAGTCGAGGAGAAAAAGATTCAGTCCTTCACCATTAAGTTTAGTGTTAGCTGTGTTTGGTGGCGGCTCTTTTTCATTGAGAAAATTCTTATCTTTCTCTTATTCTGAGGGTGTTGTTTTTTCTTTTATCATAATTGGTGTTGGATTTTTGTGAAGTGGTTTTTCTCATTGATTTAGCCATAATCATGTGATTGTTCTTCTTAGTCTATTAATATTGTGTATTGCATTGATTTATTTTCAGCATATCGAAACCATCTGCATCTCCCTGAATTAGCCTTCATTGATATATGTATATAAGTTCTAATTACCTAAGTACTTATTTTTTTATCTAATGTTAGGAGTTTTACTTCTATTTTCATGAGAGATGTCGTCTGTTAGTCATTATGGACTGTCATCTGGTTTTGGGTATCAAGATAATATAAGCTTCATAAAATTATTTGGGAAGTGTTTTCTCCTCTTCTGTTTTCTGGAAGAGATTGTATAGAATTGGTGTTAATTCTTTAAAGATTTGGTAGAATTCTCCAGTGCAACCATAGGCCCTGGGGTATTTCTCTTCTGGGAGTTTTAAAATTATGAACTCAGTTTTCTTAATAATAGTGATCAGTTCAGTTCAGTCGCTCAGTCGTGTCCGGACTCTTTGCGACCCCATGAATCGCAGCACACCAGGCCTCCCTGTCCATCACCAACTCCCAGAGTTCACTCACATCCATCGAGTCAGTGATGCCATTCAGCCATCTCATCTTCTGTCATCCCGTTTTTCTCCTGCCCCCACCCTCCCAGCATCAGAGTCTTTTCCAATGAGTCAACTCTTCGCATGAGGTGGCCAAAATACTGGAGCTTCAGCTTTAGCATCATTCCTTCCAAAAGAAATCCCCAGTGCTGATCTCCTTGTAGTCCAAGGGACTCTCAAGAGTCTTCTCCAACACCACAGCTTCAAAAGCATCAATGCTTCAGCGCTCAGCTTTCTTCACAGTCCAAACTCTCACATCCATACATGACCGCTGGAAAAACCATAGCCTTGACTAGACGGACCTTTGTTGGCAAAGTAATGTCTCTGCCTTTTCAATATGCTATCTATGTTGGGTCATAACTTTTCTTCCAAAGAGTTAAGAATCTTTTAATTTCATGGCTGCAATCACCATCGGCCAGTGATTTTGGAGCCCCCCAAA
This sequence comes from Capra hircus, assembly GCF_001704415.2. Classification (NCBI taxonomy): domain Eukaryota; kingdom Metazoa; phylum Chordata; class Mammalia; order Artiodactyla; family Bovidae; genus Capra; species Capra hircus. Next base: position 2,493 of record NW_017215709.1, read on the forward strand.
ATAAAGTCTGACACTGTTTCCACTGTTTCCCCATCTATTTCCCATGAAGTGATGGGACTGGAGGCCATGATCTTCATTTTCTGAATGTTGAGCTTTAAGCCAACTTTTTCACTTTCCTCTTTCACTTTCATCAAGAGATTTTTGAGTTCCTCTTCCCTTTTCTGCCATAAGGGTGGTGTCATCTGCATATCTGAAGTTATTGATATTTCTCCCGGCAATCTTGATTCCAGCTTGTGTTTCTTCCAATCCAGGGTTTCTCATGATGTACTCTGCATAGAAGTTAAATAAGCAGGGTGACAATATACAGCCTTGACGTACTCCTTTTCCTATTTGGAACCAGTCTGTTGTTCCATGTCCAGTTCTAACTGTTGCTTCCTGGCCTGCATACAGATTTCTCAAGAGGCAGGTCAGGTGGTCTGGTATTCCCATGTCTTTCAGAATTTTCCACAGTTTATTGTGATCCACACAGTCAAAGGCTTTGGCATAGTCAATAAAGCAGAAATAGATGTTTTTCTGGAACTCTCTTGCTTTTTCGATGATCCAGCGGATGTTGGCAATTTGATCTCTGGTTCCTCTGCCTTTTCTAAAACCAGCATGAACATCAGGGAGTTCACGGTTCACGTATTGCTGAAGCCTGGCTTGGAGAATTTTGAGCATTACTTTACTAGCGTGTGAGATGAGTGCAATTGTGCGGTAGTTTGAGCATTCTTTTGCATTGCTTTTCTTTGGAATTGGAATGAAAACTGACCTTTTCCAGTCCTGTGGCCACTGCTGAGTTTTCCGAATTTGCTGGCATATTGAGTGCAGCACTTTCACAGCATCATCTTTCAGGATTTGAAATAGCTTTATTGAAATTCCATCACCTCCACTAGCTTTGTTCGTAGTGATGCTTTCTAAGGCCCACTTGACTTCGCATTCCAGGATGTCTGGCTCTAGGTGAGTGATCACACCATCGTGATTATCCGGGTCGTGAAGATCTTTTTTGTACAGTTCTTCTGTGTATTCCTGCCATCTCTTCTTAATATCTTCTGCTTCTGTTAGGTCCAGACCATTTCTGTCCTTTATCGAGCCCATCTTTGCATGAAATGTTCCCTTGGTATCTCTAATTTTCTTGAAGAGATCTCTAGTCTTTCCCATTCTGTTGTTTTCCTCTATTTCTTTGCATTGATTGCTGAAGAAGGCTTTCTTATCTCTTCTTGCTATTCTTTGGAACTCTGCATTCAGATGCTTATATCTTTCCTTTTCTCCTTGGCTTTTTGCTTCTCTTCTTTTCACAGCTATTTGTAAGGCTTCCCCAGACAGCCATTTTGCTTTTTTGCATTTCTTTTCCATGGGGATGGTCTTGATTCCTGTCTCCTGTACAATGTCATGAACCTCATTCCATAGTTCATCAGGCACTGTATCTATCAGATCTAGGCCCTTAAATCTATTTCTCACTTCCACTGTATAATCATAAGGGATTTAATTTAGGTCATACCTGAATGGTCTGGCGGTTTTCCCTGCTTTCTTCAATTTAAGTCTGAATTTGGCAATAAGGAGTTCATGATCTGAGCCACAGTCAGCTCCTGGTCTTGTTTTTGTTGACTGTATAGAGCTTCTCCATCTTTTGCTTCAAAGAATATAATCAGTCTGATTTCGGTGTTAACCATCTGGTGATGTCCATGTGTAGAGTCTTCTCTTGTGTTGTTCGAAGAGGGTGTTTGCTATGACCAGGCTTTGGCATAGATATTTACAATTGTTATGTCTTCCTCTTGCGTTGATCCCTTCCTTGATCATTATGTACTGTCCTTCCTCATCTCTTGTAATCTTCTTTACGGTCTATTTTATCTGATATGAGGATTGCTACTCCAGCTTTCTTTTGCTTCCCATTTTCGTGGAATATATCTTTCCATGTTCTAACTTTCAGTCTATATCTGTCTTGAGGTCTGAAGTGTGTTTCCTGTAGTCAGCATATACATGGGTCTTGTTTTTGTATCCATTCAGCCAGTCTGTGTCTTTTGGTTAGAGCATTTAATCCATTTGCATGTAAAGTGATTATTGATGTATGTGTTCCTATTGCCATTTTCTTAATTGTTTGCAGTTGATTTTATAGATCTTTTTACTTTTCTTGTATTTCTTGACTATATAAGGCCCTTTAACATTTGTTGTAAAGCAGGTTTGGTGGTACTGAATTCTCTTACCTTTTGCTTGTCTGAAAAGCTTTTTATTTCTCCACTTATTTTGAATGAGATCCTTGTTGGGTACAGTAATCTTGGTTTTAGATTTTTCCTTTTCAGTACTTTAAATATATCCTACCATTCCCTTCTGGCCTGCAGAGTTTCTGCTGAAGGATCAGCTGTTAAACATATGGAGTTTCCCTTGTATGTTACTTGTTGCTTTCCCGTTACTGCTTTTAATGTTCTTTCTTCACGTTTAGTCTTTGTTAGTTTGATTAATACGAGTCTTGGCGTGTTTCTCCTTCAGTTTATCCTGTATGGGACTCTTTGTGCCTCTTGGAATTGATTGACTATTTCCTTTCCCATGTTGAGGAAATTTTCAACTACAATTTCTTCAAAATTTTTCTCATACCCTTTCTTTTTCTCTTCCTCTTCTGGAACCCCTATCATTCGAATGTTGGTACCTTTGACATGGTCCCAGAAGTCTCTGAGACTGTCCTCCAGCTCTTTTCATTCTTTTTACTTTATTCTGCTCTTCAGAAGTTATTTCCACCATTTTATCTTCCTGCTCACTGATTCGTTCTTCTTCAGATATTCTGCTATTGATTCCTTCTAGAGTATTTTTAATTTCGGTAATTGTGTTGTTTGTCTTTGTATGCTTATTCTTTAATTCTTCTGTCTTTGTTAATTGATTCTTGCATTTTCTCCATTTTCTTTTCAAGGTTTTTGATCATCTTTATTATCATTATTCTGAATTCTTTTTCAGGGAATTTGCCTATTTCCTTTTCATTTATTTGGACTTCTGTGTTTCTAATTTGTTCCTTCTTTTATGTAGTATTTCTTTGCATTTTCATTATTTTTTAAAAACTTATTGTGTTTGAGGTCTCCTTTTCCGGGGCTTCAAAGATGAATTGTTTCTTCTTTTTCATTTCTGCCCTCCTAAGAGTGGTCCAGTGGTTTGTGTGAGCTTCATATAGGGTGAGATTTGTGCTGAGTTTTTGTTTGTTTGTTTGTTTGTTTTTCTTTTGATGGGCAAGGCTGAGTGAGGTGGTAATCCTGCCTGATGATGATTGGGTTTGTATTTTTGTTTTGTTTGTTGTTTAGATGAGGTGTCCTGCACAGGGTGCTGCTGGTGGTTGGGTCTCCCCAGGTCTTGTATTCAAATGGTTTTTTTTTGTGTGTGAATTCTCATTATTTGATATGCCCTAGGGTTAGTTCTCTGATAGTCTAGGGTCTTGGAGTCCGTGCTCCTACTCCAAAGGCTCAGGGCTTGATCTCAGATCAGGAACGAAGATTTGTTCAGGCACTTAGAAGGCTCCCACTGGCTGGGGTCCTACTCTGTAGATTGGCATGTTAGGCACTTAAAGGGGCACCTTGGGTGGGATCCTACTCTGTAGTTCACTGCGTCAGGCATTTGATGGGCCAGCCTCTATTGTTCAGCTGCCATTCTGGCATGTGGGGAGAGAGAGGCTATGGTGATAGCTCCATCCCATATGCGTGACTCAGCAGTATCACCTTGCTTCCATGGCTGCCCGGCTTTCCTTCACAGGCATTTCGCACCACAGTCTCCTCCCTCACATCCCCTCGATCCATCTCTCAGCAGTCAGCAACAGCCCTAGCCCTAGGATTGCTCCACAATCCCTAAACTCCAGCTTCTAGCCACTGCAGCTTCCAGGGGACCAGCGTTTCTGTCCGGGGTATGTATGGCTGCAGCAAGGACTGTTTGATTCTCATTCCCTTTTGGCTTCCACAGATCAGCTATTTCACTCCCAGCCTTAAATGTTTCTCCTCTGACTCAGACAATTGCCCCAGTGTGGGGATCGGACCCCTGCTTCAGTTCCCCCACCCACTGAGGGCAGGTCCAGTCTTACTAACACTCCTGTTTTCCCCGCTAGTTCCTTTCTCCTACCGAGTTTTGCGTGGTTCTATATATTCTTTTACACTGGTCAGGTACTCCTGTCCATTCTTAGTTGGTGTTCTGCATGCACTTCTGTGTCTGAAGGTGTATTCCTGATGTATCCATGGAGAGAGATGTACTCCACGTCCACCTACTCCTCTGCCAGCTTGTTCCAGTCCTGTACTTAGTTTTTAGTTTGATTTAGTGGAAGAAACAGGGAAAAAAGTTTATCTACTCCATCTTCCCAGAAGCAGAGGTCCTAACTTATTCTTTTAAAATATAACATAATTTTGCAGAATATGACATCTAAAAGAGTCTATTTAATTATTTACCCATTTGATGAACTCAAGTTGTTTCTAAATTTTGATGGCTGATATTTCAATAAGCATCCATTCAGTAAACATGTGTATACATGTCCAAGAGCTTGTGGGGGATAGATGTGAAGAAGTAGAATTGCTAAGTGATAGAGGGTGTGGATTTTACATACTAATAGGTGTTATCAAATTCCTGCTTTTAATGCCTATACTCCACCCAGCAGTGTATAAGAGTATCAGTTTTGCTCACCTCTGTGCCAGCACTTGACAGAATCAAACTTTTAGTTACCATTGTAACAAGTGAAAGACGGTATCTGATAGCTCTTTTCATTTGCCTTTCCTTGACTACTAGAGGTAGTGCATTTTCCCAAATGTCTAATAGCCATTTGTAACTCTCCTTTTGAATTAATTGACTGACCATAAACTTTGTTGTATATCTTTTGAGGTATCTGCCTTTTTATTGATTTATGGAAAGGATATACATTTTTATATAATATATGTAGCAATACAATTTTTCTGAGTTTATCATTTGTTTTTTAACTTTATTGATGATGTCTCTCATCTAAGAATTTTTTTTTAAATTTACTAATTTTTAATTGAAGGATAATTGCTTTACAGTATTGTGTTGGTTTCTACCAAACATCAACAAGAATCAGCCATAGGTTTACCTATGTCCCTTCCCTCTTGAACATCCCTCCCATCTCCCTCCCCATCCAACCCCTCTAGGTTGTTACTGAGCCATGGTTTGAGTTCCCTAAGTCATACAGCAAATTCTCATTGGCTATCTTGATGTAGATTCAAATTCATTGAGCATTCCTCCTAAGATCAGGAAGAAGACAAGGGTGTCCACTTTCACCACTGTTATTAAACATAGTTCTGGAAGTCCTAGCTACAGGAATCAGAGAAGAAAAAGAAATAAAAGGAATCCAGATGGGAAAAGAAGAAGTAAAGCTCTCACTGTTTGCAGATGACATGATACTGTACATAGAAAACACTAAGGATAGTATCAGAAAATTACTAGAGCTAATCAGTGAATTTAGCAAAGTTGCAGGATACAAAATCAATACACAGAAATCACTTGCATTCCTATATACTAACAATTAAAAATGAGAAAGAGAAATCAGGAAATCAATCCCATTCACCATGGCAACAAAAAGAATAAAATATCTAGCAATAAATTTACCTAAGGTGACAAAAGAACTGTATACAGAAAAGTATAAGACACTGATAAAAGAAATCAAAGATGACATAAACAGATGGAGAGATATTCCATTTTCCTGGGTAGGAAGAATCCATATTGTGAAAATGATGATACTACCAAATGCAATCTACAGATTCAATGTGATCCCTATGAAATTACCAATGGCATTTTTCACAGAACTAGAACAAAAAATTTCACAATTCATATGGAAACACAAAAGATTCCAAATAGCCAAAGCAGTCTTCAGAAAGAAGAATGGAGCTACAGGAATCAAGCTTTCTGACTTCAGATTATACTACAAAGCTACAGTCATCAAGACAGTATGGTACTGGTGCAAAAACGGAAATATAGACCAATGGAACAAGATAGAAAGCCCAGAAATAAACCCATGCACCTATGGGTACCTTATTTTTGACAAAGGAGGCAGAAATATACAATGGGGCAAATACAGCCCCTTCAATAAGTGGTTCTGGGAAAACTGGACAACTTCATGCAAAAGAATAAAATTATAACACTTCCTAACACCATACACAAAGATAAACTCAAAATGGATTCTAGACCTAAATGTAAGACCAGAAACTATAAAATTCTTAGAGGAAAACATAGGCAGAACACTTGATGACATAAATCAAAGCAAGATCCTCTGTGACCCACCTCCTAGAGGAATGGAAATAAAAAGAAAAGTAAACAAGTGGGACCTGATTAAACTTAAAAGCTTTTGCACAGCAAAGGAAACTCTAAGCAAGGTGAAAAGACAACCCTCAGAATGGGAGAAAATAATAGCAAATGTAACAACTGACAAAAGATTAATTTCGAAAATATACAAGCTGCTCATACAACTCAATAGGAGATAAACAAAGAACCCAATCAAAAAGTGGGGAAAAGACCTAAAGAGACATTTCTCCAAAGAAGACATACAGATGGCTAACAGACAAATGAAAAGATGTTCAATACTGCTCATCATTAGAGAAATGCAAATCAAAACTACAATGAGATATCACCTCACACCAGTCAGAATGGCCCTCATCAAAATGTCTACAAAGAATAAATGCTGGAGAGGGTGTGTAGAAAAGGGACCCTCTTGCACTGTTGGTTGGAATGTAAATTGATACAGCCACTATGGAAGATGGTATGGAGGAGATTCCTTAAAAAACTAGGAATAAAACCACCATATGACCCAGCAATCTCACTCCTAGGCATATACCCTGAGGAAACCAAAATTGGAAAAGACACATATATCACATTGTTCATTGCAGCACTGTTTAAAATAGCTAGAACATGGAAGCAACCTAGACATCTATTGACAGATGAGTGGATAAAATGTTGTGGTACATATACAGAATGGAATATTACTCTGCCATAAAAGGAATGCATTTAAAATATGAAGTGAGGGAGAGGGTGGGATGATTTGGGAGAATGGCATTGAAACATGTATACTATCATGTAAGAATCGAATCACCAGTCTATGTCCGATGTAGGATACAGCATGCTTGGGGCTGGTGCACGGGGATGACCCAGAGGGATGTTGTGGGGAGGGAAGTGGGAGGGGGGTTCATGTTTGGGATCGCATGTACACCCGTGGTGGATTCATGTCAATGTATGGCAAAACCAATACAGTATTGTAAAGTAAAATAAAGTAAAAATAAAGATAGGAAAAAAATTAAAAATAAAAAAAATAAAATATGAAGTGGATGAACCTAAAACCTATTATACAGAGTGAAGTAAGTAAAAAAGAGAAAGATAAATATTGTATACTAATGCATATATACAGAATCTAGAAAAATCGTACTGAAGAATTTATTTGCAGGGCAGCAATGGAGAAACAGACATAGAGAACAGACTTATGGACATGGGGAGAGGGGTGGAGAGGGTGAGATATATGGAAGGAGTAACATGGAAACTTATATTACCACATGTAAAATAGATAGCCAACAGGAATTTTCTGTATGTCTCAGGAAACTCAAACAGGGGCTCTGTGTCAACCTAGAGGGGTGGGGTGGGGAGGGAGATGGGAGTGAGGTTCAAGAGGGAGGGGATATATGTATACCTATGGCTGATTCATGTTGAGGTTTGACAGAAAACAACAAAATTCTGTAAAGCAATTATCCTTCAATTAAAAAAAAATTAAAAAACAAAAAGAATTCCTTCATGGCATTTGTGTTGTGCATGTGGTTGTTTAAAAAAGGATTTCTCTGCACAAAATTCGTAGATACAGATGCCTACATACTTCTCATTGTGCTTATATTTTATTTATTCATATTTAGTTGTTTGAGCTATCTCTAATGTGTGTGCATCCATGTTCACAGGTGTAGTATAAAGTAGGAATCCTATTTAGTTTTTATCCAGTGGAAAACAGTTGTTCCAACACTATTTATTGAATAGCTCATCCTTTCACCATAGGCTTATAAATGACAAATATTATTTATTTAATATCTTTACATGAGTTGGCTCAGGAGCTCTCTGTTCTCTTTTATTCATTTACTTGTCTATTTCTGTGCCAATGTAATGAATCATCCTTCATTGTTCTTTTTGCTCAAAAATTGTTTTAGCTCTTCTTGTACATATTCTCTTTCACATGGATGTTCAAATCAATTTGTCAAGTTCTATGAAAAATTCCTGTGGTGATTGGATTGGAATGGCAATTAGTTTATAGGTTAATTTAGGGAGGATTGACATGTTTTCTATTTTTCCCCCCACACAACTTTTCCTTCTTCATGAAGAGTATTAGAGTCCACGTGAAAAATGTTTAAGGGCTTAAGAACCCACATAAGCCCCTTCTACACACACACACACACACACACACACACACTTGTTTCTGTGTATTTACTCAGGCTCCAAGGGTAAATCTTCATTAGAAACATGGGCTCTGGGCACTAGGGCTGTTGTTCAGTGGTATTCCCAAAGTGGGGAGTACTCCTTTTCCTGATTGAAAAGAAACAACCCCATTCCCCAAATCTCTGACTTGATAACATGCTGCTGCTAAGTCGCTTCAGTCGTGTCCGACTCTGTGCGACCACATAGACAGCCTCCTACCAGGCTCCCCTGTCCCTGGGATTCTCCAGGCAAGAATACTGGAGTGGGTTGCCATTTCCTTCTCCAATGCAGGAAAGTGAAAAGTGAAAGTGAAGTCGCTCAGTCGTGTCTGACTCTTAGCAACCTCATGGACTATAGCCCACCAGGCTCCTCCGTCCATGGGATTTTCCAGGAAAAAGTACTGGATTGGGGTGCCATTGCCTTCTCCGACTTGATAACATACTTCATTGGAATTTAAGGAAGGAAGTGGGAAGTAGATGAAGGAGATAAGCAGCACATGGTAACATTAGGAGACAGTGGGGTCATGATTTTTTTATCCAGGAGAGCCCAGGGTAACAAGTATGAGTGGTGAAGGATGGAAAGTGCCAGGAATTAGGAATGGCCCCCTCTTCCATGCTGGTGTTTATGAGGTGGGGTCCTGAGGAACTAGGGAACCACCTGTTCTAAACAGGTTGCTCCCATTCACTGTGTCCATCTACATATGGCATATATTGGAGGATGGATTGGGTCAGCAGCTGGGCCTACTGGCTCTGATGTTCTGACATTCATAGTGTGGCTTTTGAGGCAGATCTGGCTACCTTTTGGTTCACTCCCATAAAACACGCCCCAGGCTCATGGGGTTTCACTCTTGGTGAGGTTTCTGATGCCTGGATAGTTTACCCTTGTATAAAAACAGCCTGTTCTATCACAGAAGAGCCATGCTGCCTGCCCAGTGGTATGCCCCTTCAGTGTTACTAGCTAGCAGTAAGTACTCAGAGCCAGTTGCACAGATCTTGATGCCTGGCTTTGGGTGGGGCTGCCAGAGCAGCTCAACCTACCTACTCAGTTGTTCCAGCAAACTGTAAGCCCAAGAAGGATATTGTAGCATGAAGCAGTCTTGGAGTTTAGCTGAAGCCCTCCAAACTTTTCCTAGGGGGATATAGGGGCTGGTTTAGGGGTTCTTTGCCATGTCCAGATGCTGTCTAGGCAAGCAGCTCTGCCCTCACCTATGTTACATTCAGCTAACAGAATGGACACTGCCCCCAGACACCTTCACTCTCCCCCACAAAGTCATGTTCTCCAAGGCAGGGGTGGGGCCTCAGGTACCAGTGTCCCTCTCTGGATCTTAGCATTGAACAAGGCTGACAAACATCAGTATAATAAAGAAGGCAAAATTAAGCGCAATAAATACCTTAAAGTGAAAGTGTTAGTGGTTCAGTTGTGTCTGACTCTTTGTGACCCCATGGACGGTAGCCTGCCAGGCTCCTCTGTCCATGGGATTCTCCAGGCAAGGATACTGGAGTGGTTAGCCATTTCCTACTCCAGGGGATCTTCCTGACCCAGGGGTCGAACCAGGGTCCTCTGTATTGCAGGCAGATTCTTTACTGTCTGAACCAAAGGCAAAATCAAGTGCAGTAAATACCTCAGGAGAGGTACAAAGTGCTATTTGGAGTTTACTAACCCCACTTTTGACAATTCAACCTATCATTAAGCCTTTTCAAAAAGCCATTAAGCCTTTTACCTTTTCCGTCCATTTTCATGACTCTGATTTAGGCCCTACTGAGCACTACTGGTGGAGAAGGCAATGGCACCCCACTCCAGTACTCTTGCCTGGAAAATCCCATGGATGGAGGAGCCTGGTAGGCTGCAGTCCATGGCCTTGCTAAGAGTCGGACACGACTGAGCGGCTTCCCTTTCACTTTTCACTTTCATGCACTGGAGAAGGAAATGGCAACCCACTCCAGTGTTCTTGCCTGGAGAATCCCAGGGACGGGGGAGCCTGATGGGCTGCCGTCTACGGGGTTGCACACGACTGAAGCGACTTAGCAGCAGCAGCAGCAGAGCACTACTGGACAACCTCAGGGGCCACTTCTCATCCATTTTCCTCTGGTGCATCTTCGGAACTCAAAGTTCTAAATCTCGTCCTCTGCCCCATAATAAAACATCTTGACAGAATCAAGCCAAACGTCCACCTGACTTTCTTCTTAAATGACATTTACAGCTTTTCCTTCATTTCCAAGATGGCAAGTGTTTATCATTCAAAGTCCTTATGATGTTTTCCAACTGTCCTTTCCTGTATATGTCTGTAAGTGGGGTTGGAGGGCAGTTAGGAAGACAGAGCTTGATGCTATGTAAAGCACGCCTTGAACTTTGGGGTCAGAGATAACTGGTTCGTCTAGTCCCTCCTCTGCATCTTAGTCGCGTGACTGGCCCTCTCTCTTCACATTTCTGTCGCCCTCAGTTTCCCATTCTGTTAAGGCCGTGTAACAAAACAACTCCTATTCAAAGTCAATGAGGAAGACTCAGTGAGAGCGGAGGTACTGGGGCTTCCAGGGCTGGAATCTTCCCCAGGGTAGGGGTTCAGGTAGGGTGGGACCTGGACTGACTGAGCAGGTGCCACCGTCGAGGATCCGCCCCGGGCTGCCTTTTCATGCGCAGAGTACCTCAGTGTGTGACCAGGCGCGTGTGGAGGCGGGAGCCTGTGGGTGTGGCCAGTGCGGGCGCAGCCGGCGGGATGAGTCAGGTCCATCAGCACCTCCGCACAGGAGGCTCCTCTGAAGCGGCCCGGCGCCGCGCCCGCCTTCCTCCCGCCCAGCCGAGCGGCCGAGTAGACCCGCGCCGGCAGAGGGCG
>NW_017215710.1:0-13703 GCF_001704415.2 Capra hircus
TGCGTTCGAACCGCCTGGCAATTCTTCCGACCACCCAGGGAAAGGTCCCTCCTCTCGGATAGGGATAGGAGGCGGAAGGGACTCCTCTGGATTTGGGCGGAACACCCAGGCTTCCTCTCGAGTGGAGATTCGTATGTTTTGGAACTTCTTGAGTTGCAGCAAGGGTGTGAAGGACCCTTTGGAAGTTCCAGATGTTAGATGTGATTAGCTCGAGAGGACTCAGCGAAATGGGCCTCATCTCGCCTGGAGGGGAGAACCTCCTGTATTTTCTCGAGTTGCGGCAGGTGCTCTTGACTTACGACGTGGACCGCAGGGACCCGCTCTGGTGGCCTCAGGAAAGGCCAGTCCCTATGTGAATTGCTCGGGGGCCTCTCGGATTCCTCTCCCGTCGATGACGGGCCTAAGACCTTGTGTGGAGTCGGTGCTGGAACCTGAGGATTCCTCTCCAGTGCTGACATGGATTTTGGGGTAATTCTGGAGTCTCCACGGGGGAGTCAGTCCTCGTCTCGAGTGGGGGCATGCATGTGCCCTGAAATATCCGTCTCCACTCGAGAGGAAGCACGAGCGTCCCGCCCACATTCAGAGGAGCCCCGTTTCCGCCTCCTAGCTCGACAGGAGGGATCCTTTCCCTGCGTGGTCGGGAAAGAATTCCCGGCGTTCCATCGCAACTCAAGAGGAGGCGCTCTCCAAAGGAAAGGGGAGAGGAAGTCCAGGGTCATGCCACCATTCCAGAGTCCCCCAGATGTCTCAGTCCATTCCAGGGAAACCTGTTGTCCGGCACTGCCTCGACTTTCAAGCCGAAGATAGACTCACACCACGGTGGCACGTGGGACAGCCCTGTGGGAAAGCCTCGTGGAAAGCCTCGTGGGAAAGGGAAAGCCTCAGCCACAGATCCATTGACCCACGCGAAGGGAAGCGTGACACTGCTGCAAAAGCTAGGGAGGAAAGCGCACGTGCGTGCCCCCACTCGAGACGAGGACTGACTCCCCTGGGGAGACTCCAGAAGTACCCCAAGATCCATGTCAGCACTGGAGAGGAATCCTCAGGTTCTGGCACTGACTCCACACAAGGTCTTAGGCCCCAGCATCGACGGGAGAGGAATCCCGAGAGTCCCCCGAGCAACTCGCATGGGCACTGGCCTTTTCCTGAGGCCACCAGAGCGGGTCCCTGCGGTCCCCGTCGTAAGTCGAGAGCACCTGCCGCAACTCGAGAAAATCCAGGAGGTTCTCCCCTCCAGGCGAGAGAAGGCCCATTTCCGCTGAGGCGTCTCGAGGCTAATCACAACTATCCTCTGGAACTTCCAAAGGGTCCTTCACACCCTTGCTGCAACTCAAGAAAGTTCCCCTGCATTCCCGTCTCCACTCGAGAGGTTGCACGAGAGTCCCGCCGACATCCAGAGGAGCCCCGTTTCCGCCTCCTAGCTCGAGAGCAGGATCCTTTCCTGCGGGTTCGGGAAAGAATTCCCGGCGTTTCCGTCGCATCCCAAGAGGAGGCGTTCTCCACAGGAAACGCGAGAGGAACTCCAGGGTCTTGCCACCATTCCAGAGTCCCCCAGATGTCTCAGTCCATTCCAAGGAAACCTGTTTTCCCTGCACTGCCTCGACTTTCAAGCCGAGGATCGATTCACACCACGGTGGAAAATGGGACAGCCATGTGGGAAAGCCTCGAGGAAATCCACATATCTCTTGATCCACGCGAAGGGAAGCGTGACACTGCTGCTACAGCTCGGGACGAAAGCGCACGTGCATGCCTCCACTCGAGACGAGGACTGACTCCCCTGGGGAGACTCCAGAAGTACCCCAAGATCCTTGTCAGCGCTGGAGAGGAATGCTCAGGTTCCGGCAAAGACTCCACACAAGGTCTTAGGCCCTGACATCGACGGGGAGAGGAATCCCGAGAGGCCCCGAGCAACTCGGATGGGGACTGGCCTTTTCCTGAGGCCACCAGAGCGGGTTCCCTGAGGTCCCCGTCTTAAGTCGAGACTACCTGCCGCAACTCGAAAAATCCAGGAGGTTCTCCCCTCCAGGCGAGATGAGGCTCATTTCTGCTGAGGCGTCTCGAGGCTAATCACACCTCACCTCTGGAACTTCCAAAGGGTCCTTCACACCCTTGCTGCAACTCAAGAAGTTCCCTGACATACCCGTCTCCACTCGAGAGGAAGCACGAGAGTCCCGCCCACATCCAGAGGAGCTCCGTTTCCGCCTCCTAGCTCGAGAGGAGGGATCCTTTCACTGCGTGTTCAGGAAAGAATTCCCGGTGTTCCCGTCGCATCTCAAGAGGAGGCGCGCTCCACAGGAAAGGCGAGACGAACTCCAGGGTCGTGCCACCATTCCCAGAGTCCCCCAGATGTCTCAGTCCATTCCAGGGAAACCTATTTTCCCTGCACTGCCTCGACTTTCAAGCCGAAGATCGACACACCACCACGGTGGCACGTGGGACAGCCCTGTGGGAAAGCCTCGTGGGAAAGCCTCGTGGGAAAGCCTGGTGGGAAAGCTTAGAGGGAAAGCCACAGATCCCTTGATCCAATGAAGGGAAGCGCCACAAGGCTGCTAACAGCTTGGGAGGAAAGCGCACGTGCATGCCCCCACTCGAGACGAGGACTGGACTCCCCTGGGAGACTCCAGAAGAACCCCAAGATCCATGTCAGCACTGGAGAGGAATCCTCAGGTTCCGGCACCGACTCCACACAAGATCTCAGGCCCCAGCATTGACGGGAGAGGAATCCCGAGAGGCCCCCGAGCAACTCGCATGAGGACTGGCCTTTCCTGAGGCCACCAGAGCGGGTCCCTGAGTTCCCCGTCGTAAGTCGAGAGCTCCTGCTGCAACTCGAGAAATTTCAGGAGGTTCTCCCCTCCAGGCGAGATGAGGCCCATTTCCGCTGAGGCGTCTTGAGGCTAATCACATCTAACATCTGGAACTTCCAAAGAGTCCTTCACACCCTTGCTGCAACTCAAGAAGTTCCCCGACATACCCGTCTCCACTCGAGAGGCAAGCACGAGAATCCCGCCCACATCCAGAGGAGCCCCATTTCCGCCTCCTAGCTCGAGAGGAGGGATCCTTTCCCTGCGTGGTGGGGAAAGAATTCCCGGCGTTCCCGTCTCATTTCAAGAGGGGGCGCTCTCCACAGGAAAGGCGAGAGTAACTCTAGGGTCGTTCCACCATTCCCAGAGTCCCCCAGATATCTCAGTCCATTCCAGGGAAGCCTGTTTTCCCGGCACTGCCTCTACTTTCAAGCCGATGATCGACTCACTTCATGGTGGAACGTGGGACACCCCTTTGGGAAAGCCTCGGGGGAAAGCCTCGAGGGAAACCCACAGATCCCTTGATCCACGCGAAGGGAAGCGTGATACTGCTGCTCGAGCTCGAGGGAAAGCGCACGTGCATGCCCCCACTGGACACGAGGACTGACTCCCTTGGGGAGACTCCAGAAGTACCCCAAGATCCATGTCAGCACTGGAGAGGAATCCTCAGGTTCCGGCACTGACTCCACACAAGGTCTTAGGCCCCGGCCTCGACGGGAGAGGAATCCCGAGAGGCCCCCGAGCAACTCGCATGAGGACTGGTCTTTCCTGAAGCCACAAGAGCGGGTCCCTGAAGTCCCCATCGTAAGTCGAGAGCACCTGATGCAACACGAGAAAATCCAGGAGGTTCTCCCTTCCAGGCGAGATGAGGCCGATTTCTGCTGAGGCGTCTCGAGGCTAATCACACCTAACTTCTGGAACTTCCAAAGGGTCCTTCACACCCTTGCTTCAACCCAAGAAGTTCCCCGACATACCCGTCTCCACTCGAGAGGAAGCACGAGAGTCCCGCCCACATCCAGAGGTGCTCCGTTTCCGCCTCCTAGCTCGAGAGGAGGGATGCTTTTTCTGCGTGGTCGGGAAAGAATTCCCGGTGTTCCCGTCGCATCTCAAGAGGGGGCGCTCTCCACAGGAAAGGCGAGAGGAACTCCAGGGTCGTGCCTCCATTCCCAGAGTCCCCCAGATGTCTCAGTCCATTCCAGGGAAACCTGTTTTCCTACACTTCCTCGACTTTCAAGCCGAGGATCGACTCAAACCACGGTGGCACGTGGGACACCCCTTTGGGAAAGCCTGGTGGGAAAGTCTCGAGGGAAAGCCACAGATCCCTTGATCCAAGCGAAGGGAAGCGCGACATTGCTACTACAGCTCGGGAGGAAAGCGCCCGTGCTTGCCCCCACTCGAGGCGAGGATTGACTCCCCTGGGGAGACTCCAGAAGTACCCCAAGATCCATGTCAGCACTGGAGAGGAATCCTCAGGTTCCGGCACCGAATCCACACAAGGTCTTAGGCACCGGCATCGAAGGGAGAGGAATCCTGAGAGGCCCCCGTGCTACAGGCATGGGGACTGGCCTTTCCTGAGGCCACCAGAGCGGATCGCTGTGGTCCCCGTCGTAGGTCGAGAGCACCTTCCGCAACTCGAAAAAATTCAGGAGGTTCTCCTTTGAAGGCGAGATGAGGACCATTTCCACTGAGGCCTCTGGAGGCTAATCACACCCAACCTCTGGAACTTCCAAAGGGTTCTTCACACACTTGCTGCAACTCAAGAAGTTCCCCAACATACCCGTCTCCCCTCAAGAGGAAGCACGAGAGTCCCGTCCACATCCAGAGGAGCCCCGTTTCCGCCTCATAGCTCGAGAGGAGGGATCCTTTCCCTGCGTGGTCGGGAAAGAATTCCTGGGATTTCCGTCGCATCTCAACAGTAGGCAATCTCCACAGGAAAGGCGAGAGGAACTCCAGGGTCGTGCCACCACTCCCAGTGTCCCCCAAATGTCTCAGTCCACTCCAGGGAAACCTGTTTTCCCTGCACTGCCTCGACTTTCAAGCCGAGGATCGACTCACACCACGGTGTCACGTGGGACAGCCTTGTGGGAAAGCCTCGTGGGAAAGCCTCGTGGGAAAGCCTCGTGGGAAAGCCTCATGGGACAGTCCCGAGGGAAAGCCACAGATCCCTTGATCCACGAGAAGGGAAGCATTACACTGCTGCTACAGCTCGGGAGGAAAACGCACGTGCCTGCGCCCTCTCGAGAGGAGGACTGACTCCCCTGGGGAGACTCCAGAAGTACCCCAAGATCCATGTCAGCACTGGAGAGGAATCCTCAGGTTCCTGCACCGACTCCAACAAGGTCTTAGGCCCCGGCAACGACGGGAGAGGAAACCCGAGAGGCCCCCGAGCAACTCGCATGGGGAATGGCCTTTCCTGAGGCCACCAGAGAGGGTCCCTGAGGTCCCCGTCGTAAGTCGAGAGCACCTGCCGCAACTCGAAAAAATCCAAGATTTCTCCCCTCCAGGCGAGATGAGGCCCATTTCTGCTGAGGCGTCTCGAGGTTAATCACACCTAACCTCTGGAACTTACAAACGGTTCTTCACAACCTTGCTGCAACTCAAGAAGTTCCCCGACATAACCGTCTCCTCTCGAGAGAAAGTACGAGAGTCAAGCCCACATCCAGAGGAGTCCCGATTCCGCCTCCTAGCTCGAGAGGAGGGATCCTTTCCCTGCGTGGTCGGGAAAGAGTTTCAGGCATTCCCGTAGCATCTCAAGAGGAGTCGCTCTCCACAGGAAAGGCGAGAGGAACTCCAGGGTCGTGCCACCATTCCCAGCGTCCCCCAGATGTCTCAGTCCATTCCAGGGAAACCTGTTTTCCCTGCACTGCCTCGACTTTCAAGCCGAGGATCGACTCACACCACGGTGGCACGTGGGACAGCCCTGTGGGAAAGCCTCGTGGGAAAGCCTCGAGGGAAAGCCACAGATCCCTTGATCCACGCGAAGGGAAGCGTGACTTTGCTGCTAAAGCTCGGGAGGAAAGCGCACCTGCATGCCCCCACTCGAGATGAGGACTGACTCCCCTGGGGAGACTCCAGAAGTACCCCAAGATCCATGTCACCACTGGAGAGTAATAGTCAGGTTCCGGCACCGACTCCACACAAGGTGTTAGGCCCCGGCATCGAAGGGAGAGGAATCCCGAGAGGCCCCCGAGCAACTCGCATGGGGACTGGCCTTTCCTGAGGCCACCAGAGCGGGTCCCTGAGGTCCCCGTCGTAAGTCAAGAGCGCCTGCCGCAACTCGAGAAAATCCAGGAGGTTCTCCCCTCCAGGCGAGATGAGGCCCATTTCCGCTGAGGCATCTCGAGGCGAATCACACCTAACCTCTGGAACTTCGAAAGGATCCTTCACACCCTTGCTGCAACTCAAGAAGTTCCCGACATACCCATCTCCATTCGAGAGGAAGCACGAGAGTTCCGCCCACATCCAGAGGAGCCCCGTTTCCGCCTCATAGCTCGAGAGCAGGGATCCTTTCCCTGCGTGGTCCGGAAAGAATTCCCGGCGTTCCTGTCGCATCTCAAGAGGAGGCGCTCTCCACAGGAAAGGCGAGAGGAACTCCACAGGAAAGGCGAGAGCAACTCCAGGTTCGTGCCTCCATTCCAAGAGTCCCCCAGATGTCTCAGTCCATTCCAGAGGAAATTGTTTTCCCTGCACTGCCTTAACTTTCACGCCAAGGATTGACTCACACCACGGTGGCACGTAGGACAGCCTTGTGGGAAAACCTCCTGGGAAAGCGTCCTGGGAAAGCCTCGAGGGAAAACCACAGGTCCCTTGATCCAAGTGACAGTAAACAGGAGGTTTTCCCCTCCTAGCCAATTCAGATTTGGGACCTGACTCAACACAAGGTCTTAGGCCTCGGCATCGTCTGGAGAGTAATCCCGAAAGTTCAGCTGATGTGTAAGGGTCCCTCATTCCCCACAAAGATGCGGAAAAATGGAACATCTGTATGTGAGTTAGACCCTAGTTTTTGCTCCGCGTGGAGACGTTCCTGTGGGAAATTCTTGAGTTGTACAAGGGTTTGAAAGAGTCTTTGGAAATTCCAGATATTAGGTGTGATTAGCCTCGAGACGCCTCAGCGGAAAAGGGCCTCATCTCGCCTGGAGGGGAGAACCTCCTGGATTTTGTTGAGTTGAGAGAGGTGCTCTCGAGTTACGAGTTGGACATCAGGGACGAGTTCTGTTGGGCTCAATAAAGTCCAGTCCTCATGCAAGCTGCTAGGAGGCCACTCGGGATTCGTCTCCCATCTATACCAGGGCCTGAGACCTTGTGTGGAGTCGGGGTCGGAACCTGAGGATTCCTCTCCAGTGCTGACATGGATCTTGGGTACTTCTGGAGTCTACCCAGGGGAGTCAGCCTTCGTCTCGAGTGGGGGAATGCACGTGCGCCTTCCTCCCAAGCTGTAGCAGCAGTGTCACGCTTCCCCTCACGTGGATCAATGGATCTGTGGCTTTCCCTCGAGGCTTTCCCACGAGGCTTTCCCACGAGGCTTTCCCACAGGTCTGTTCCACGTGCCACCGTGGTGTGAGTCGATCCTCGGCGTGATACTCGAGGCAGTGCAGGGAAAACAGGTTCCCCTGGAATGGACTGAGTCATCTGGGGGACTCTTGGAATGGTGGCACGACCCTGGAGTTCCTCTCGCCTTTCCTGTGGAGAGCATCTCCTCTTGAGATGCGACGGGAACACCGGGAATTCTTTCCGGACCAATAAGGAAATGGATCCCTCATCTCGTGCTACGAGACTGAAACGGGGCTCCTCTGTATTTGGGCGGGACGCTCCTGCTTTCTCTCGAGTGGAGACGGGTATGTGGGGGAACTTCCTGAGTTTCGGCAAGGGTGTGAAGGACCCTTTATATGTTCCAGAGGTTTTGTGTGATTAGCCTCGAGATGACTCAGCAGAAATGGGCCTCATCTCGCCTGAAGGGCAGAACCTCCCGGATTTTCTCGAGTTGCCGCAGGTGCTCTCAACTTACGTCGGGGACCTCAGGGACCCACTCTGATGGCCTCAGGAAAGGCCAGTCCCAATGCGAGTTGCTAGGGGGCCTCTCAGGATTCCTCTCTCGTCGATGCCGGGCCTAAGACCTTGTGTGGATTCGGGGCCGGAATCTGAGGATTCTTCTCCAGTGCTGACATGGACCTTGGAGTACTTCTGGATTCTCCCCCAGGGAATCAGTTCTCGTCTCGACTGGGGGCATGCACGGGCGATTTCCTCCCGAGCTGTTGCAGCAGTGTCATGCTTCCCGTCGCATGGATCAAGGGATCCGTGGCTTTCCCTCGAGTCTTCCCCTGAGGCTATCCCACGAGGCTTTCCCACAGGGCTGTCCCACGTGCCACCGTGGTGGGAGTCGATCCTCGACGTGAAAGTCTTGGCAGTGCAGGGCAAACAGGTTCCTCTGGAATGGACTTAGACATCTGGGGGACACTTGGAATGGTGGCACGACCCTGGAGTTCCTCTCGCCTTTCCTGTGGAGAGCACCTTCTCTTGAAACGTGACGGGAAAGCCGGGTATTCTTTCCCGACAAAGTAGGGAAAGGATCCCTCATCTCAAGCTGCAGGGTGGAAACGGAGCTCCTCTGGATGTGGGCGGGACGCTCGTGCTTCCTCTCGAGTGGAGACGGGTATGTCGGGGAACTTCTTGAGTTGCAGCAAGGGTGTGAAGGACCCTTTGGAAGTTCCAGAGGTGAGGTGTGATTAGCTTCTAGCCCCCTCAGCGGAAATGGGCCTCATCTCGCCTGGAGGGGAGAACCTCCTGGATTTTCTCGAGTTGCGGCAGGTGCTCTTGACTTACGACGGGGACCTCAGGGTCCCGCTCTGGTGGCCTCAGGAAA
Organism: Capra hircus; assembly: GCF_001704415.2. Lineage (NCBI taxonomy): Eukaryota > Metazoa > Chordata > Mammalia > Artiodactyla > Bovidae > Capra > Capra hircus. Next base: position 8,662 of record NW_017215710.1, read on the forward strand.
GGCCAGTCCCCATGCGAGTTGTTAGGGGACCTCTCGTGATTCCTCTCCCATCGGTGCTGGCGCCTAAGACTTGTGTGGATTCGGGGCCGTCACCTGAGGATTCCTCTGCAGTGCTGACATGGATCTTGGGGTACTTCTGGAGTTACTCTAGGGGAGTCAGTTCTCGTCGCCAGTGGGGTCATGCACGAGCTCTTTCCTCCCTAGTTGTAGCCGCAGTGTCACGCTTCCCTTCGCGTGGATCGAGGGATATGTGTCTTTCCCTCGAGGCTTTCCCACGAGGCTTTCCCACGAGGCTTTTCCCACAGGGGCTGTCCCACGTGCCACCGTGGTGGGAGTCGATCCTCGGCGTGAAAGCCGAGGCAGTGCAGGGAAAATAGGTACCTCTGGATTGGACTGATGCTGGGAGCAAGTGTGAGGACTCCCGCCCGTGATAAGGTTATGAGGAAGGAAGGTGACATACGCAAGGTGTGTTCAGACTTCAGGAACCCCTCTGCAAATTCCTACACATGTACCCCAACAAAAATCTGCTAGCTTTTTTGCTCTGCCTTTCCACTCTTCTCACATTTTCTGGGAAAAAGTCAATTCAGGGCTTTAGTCTTCTGCATTTGAAAGAGTGTTTCAATCCAAAAACCCCTCTGATGGCTTTCTAGCCTGCCTGCAGGACTCTAACTGCTGAGCATGTGATTGTTTGAGGCCTCCTGGCCGCAGGAGGCACAGGAAGCTTAAAGCATCCTAGGAATGTAGGGGCATCCGAGGAGTCAAAATCTTTAGAATAGGACTGATTAAAAGTTTCATTTGTTGGGTCAATGCTTGCTGCTAAATTTTCATATCCTTTATTTTTAGATATAGTTGGTATATAAAAAAACAAGTAGCAGACCTGTTATTAGCAACATTAGATCTTTGAGTTAAGTACCTTCTTTGTTATAACCCACCTCACCTTTGTTCTTTAGAGATGTAACTTTAATGCCTTTAAGGAGATGCCAGATTAAAGAAAAACACTTCAGGGGAAACAAAATTAACATTCATTAAGGAAGAGAGCCAAAAAGTGTTAACAAGCCTCTTGGCCAGATGATAATGTAAATCACCTGAGACCTTTTCTTTACAAAATGATGTACAGAAAGAGTCTGGGCAGAGAAAGCTACATAATTTTGTGTTACCCATTGATCTCCATGTTTTATCAAAAGTATAAAAGTCCTTCTGAACAATAAAGGATGGGGCCAGTTTCTCAGACCAGTTTCTCGAACTAGTCTCTCGGCCTGGTTTCTTGGGACTCAGGCCCCCCCCCGTGTCTTTCCTCTCTTGCTTCTTCTCTCCCTTGCCTTCTCTCTGCTCTTTACTTTAACTTCAGGCTGAATCTCCACTAGGGGCGCGGAGGCTCGCCAGGTCTACTTACTTGGCCTGGCTGTTAAGACCTGCACGAAAGGGAGCTTAAGTCGAGGCATCCCTTAGATATTCAAGCAGGCGCCGGTGGCCCAAGGTAGATGGTGCAAATTCCTTGTCTGGAATTTTATTGGCCTTCCGCGAAAACCAAGTTATTCAGCCACTTCCTCCACTTAATCTTCTTACTACACTATAGATTCTTAATCTAATCTTACATTAATAAATAAACAAGTCTTTCCACCTCAACGCCGTCCATCCCTGGAATTCCCTGGATCCAGCGGGGATGGACCCCGGCAGACTGAGATATCTGGGGACTCTTGGAATGGTGGCACGACCCTGGAGTTACTCTCGCCTTTCCTGTGGAGAGCGCCCCCTCTTGAAATGAGACGGAACGCCGGGAATTCTTTCCCGACCACGCAGGGAAAGGATCCCTCCCCTCGAGCTAGGAGAAGGAAACGGGGCTCCTCTGGATGTGGGCAGGACTCTCGTGCTTCCTCTCGAGTGGAGACGGCTATGTCGGGGAACTTCTTGAGTTGCAGCAAGGGTGTGAAGGACCCTTTGGAAGTTCCATAGGTTAGGTGTGATTAGCCTCGAGACGCCTCATTGGAAATGGGCCTCATCTCGGCCTGGAGGGGAGAACCTCCTGGATATTTTTCGAGTTGCGGCAGGAGCTCTCGACTTACCGACGGGGAACTCAGGGACCCGCTCTGGAGGCCTCAGGAAAGGCCAGTCCCCATGCGAGTTGCTCGTGGGCCTCTCGGGATTCCTCTCCCGTCGATGCCAGGGCCTAAGATCTTGTGTGGATTCGGTGCCGGAACCTGAGAATTCCTCTCCAGTGCTGAGATGGATCTGGGGTACTTCTGGAGTCTCCCAGGGCAGTCAGTCCTCGTCTGGAGTGGGGGCATGCAAGCGCTCTTTCCTTGCGAGCTGAGGAGCAGTAACACCCTTCCCTTCGTGTGTATGAAGGGATTTGTGGCTTTCCACTCGAGGCTTTCCCACGAGGCTTTCCCACAGGGCTGTCCCACGTGCCACCGTGGTATGAGTCGATCCTCGGCTTGAAAGTTGACGGCAGTGCTGGGAAAAACAGGTTTCCCTGGAATGGACTGAGACATCTGGGGGACTCTGGGAATGGTGGCACGACCTGGGAGTTCTCTCGCCTTTCCTGTGGAGAGCGCCTCATCTTGAGATGCGACGGAAATGCCGGGAATTTTTTTCCCGACCATGCAGGGAAAGGATCCCTCCTCTCAAGCTATGAGACCGGTAACGGGGCTCTTCTGGATGTGGGCGGGACTCTCGTGCTTCCTCTCAAGTGGAGATGGGTATGTCGGGGTACTTCTTGAGTTGCAGCAAGGGAGTGTGAAGGACCATTTGGAAGTTCCAGACGTTAGAAGTGATTAGCCTCGAGACGCCTCAGCGGAAATGGGCCTCATCTCGCCTGGAGGGGAGAACCTCCTGGATTTTCTCGAGTTGCGTCAGGTGCTCTCGACTTACGACGGGGACCTCAGGGGCCCGCTCTGGTGGCCTCAGGAAAGGCCAGTCCCCATGCGAGTTGCTCATGGGCCTCTCGGGATTCCTCTCCCGTCGATGCCGGGGCCTAAGACCTTGTGTGGTGTCGGTGCCGGAACCTGAGGATTCTTCTCCAGTGCAGACATGGATCTTGGGGTTCTTCTGCAGTCTCCCCAGGGGAGTCAGTCCTCGTCTCGAGTGGGGGCATGCACGTGCGCTTTCCTCCCGAGCTGTAGCAGCAGTGTCGTGCTTCACTTCGCGTGGATCAAGGGATCTGTGGCTTTTGGCTTTCGAGGCTTTCCCACGAGGCTTTCCCACGAGGCTTTCCCACAGGGCTGTCCCACGTGCCACCGTGGTGTGAGTCGATCATCGGCTTGAAAGTCAAGGCAGTGCAGGGAAAACAGGTTTCCTTGGAATGGACGCAGACATTTGGGGGACTCTGGGAATGGTAGCACGAACCTGGAGTTCCTCTCGCCTTTCCTGTGGAGAGCGCCTCCTCTTGAGATGCGACGGGAACGCCGGGAATTCTTTCCCGACCACGCAGGGAAAGGATCCCTCCTCTCGAGCTAGGAGGCGGAAACGGGGCTCCTCTGGATGTGGGCGGGACTCTCGTGCTTCCTCTCGAGTGGAGACGGGTATGTCGGGGAACTTCTTGAGTTGCAGCAAGGGTGTGAAGGACCCTTTGGAAGTTCCAGAGGTTAGGTGTGATTAGCCTCGAGACGCCTCAGCAGAAATGGGCCTCATCTCGCCTGGAGGGGAGAATCTCCTGGATTTTCTCGAGTTTCGGCAGGTGCTCTCGACTTATGACGGGGACCTCAGGGACCCGCACTGGTGGCCTCAGGAAAGGCCAGTCCCATGCGAGTTGCTCGGGGCCTCTCGGGATTCCTCTCCGTCGATGCTGAGGCCTAAGACTTTGTGTGGAGTCAGTGCCGGAAACTGAGGATTCCTCTCTAGTACTGACATGGATCTTGGGGTACTTCTGGAGTCTCCCCAGAGGAGTCAGTCCTCGTCTCGAGTGGGGGCATGGACGTGCGATTTCCTCCCGTGCTGTAGCAGCAGTGTTGCGCTTCCCTTCATATGGATCAAGGGATCTGTGGCTTTCCCTCGAGGCTTTCCAAGAGGCTTTCCCACGAGGCTTTCCCACAGGGCTGTCCACGTGCCACCGTGGTGTGAGTCGATCCTCGGCTTGAAAGTCGACGCAGAGCTGGGAAAACAGGTTTCCCTGGAATGGACTGAGATATCTGGGGGACTCTGGGAATGGTGGCACGACCCTGGAGTTCCTCTCGCCTTTCCTGTGGAGAGTGCCTCCTCTTGAGATGCGACGGAAATGCCGGGAATTTTTTCCCGAACACGCAGGGAAAGGATCCCTCCTCTCGAGCTATGAGACGGAAACGGGGCTCTTCTGGATGTGGCCGGACTCTCGTGCTTCCTCTCAAGTGGAGGCGGGTATGTCGGGGAACTTCTTGAGTTGCAGCAAGGGTGTGAAGGACCCTTTGGAAGTTCCAGATGTTAGAATTGATTAGCCTTGAGACGCCTCAGCGGAAATGGGCCTCATCTCGCCCAGAGGGGAGAACCTCCTGTATTTTCTCGAGTTGCGGCAGGTGCTCTCGACTTACGACTGGGACCTCAGGGACCCGCTCTAGTGGCCTCAGGAAAGGCCAGTCCCATGCGAGTTGCTCGGGAGCCTCTCGGGATTCCTCTCCCGTCGATGCCGGGGCCTAAGATCTTGTGTGGAGTCGGTGCCGGAACCTGAGGATTCCTCTCCAGTGCTGACATGGATCTTGGGGAACTTCTGGAGTCCCCCAGGGGAGTCAGTCCTCGTCTCGAGTGGGGGCATGCACGTGCTCTTTCCTCCCGAGCTGTAGGAGCAGTAACACCCTTCCCTTCGTGTGTATGAAGGGATTTGTGGCTTTCCCCGAGGCTTTCCCACGAGGCTTTCCCACGAGGCTTTACCACAGGGCTGTCCCACGTGCCACCGTGGGGTGAGTCGATCCTCGGCTAGAAAGTCGAGCCAGTGCTGGGAAAACAGTTTTCCCTAGAATGGATTGAGACATCGGGGGGACTCTGGGAATGGTGGCACGACCCTGGAGTTCTCTCTCACTTCGCCGAGTGCTCATCTTGAGATGCGACGGAAATGCGGGAATTTTCTCCCGACC